>NC_056746.1:1060676920-1060904420 GCF_019279795.1 Protopterus annectens | reverse complement strand
GTGGTCCACAAGTCATGGGCTGCACATGTGTCTTCAGTACTGAAACTGTATGTATGCTTTCAGAAACCTTGGATATATCATAATAACCCCCCGTTAGTAGCTGTGTTTGATAATTTCTCCAGTATGTACTGCATACTGGATACTACTGCAGCAAGATCCACTTTATGGCAGATCAACAGTAGAATTTGCTACATTAAGGCAAACTTTGCCATAATGCATAATAAGCGACAGCAGCTCAAGTTTATGAGTAGAGCTGCACGGTCTCCTGTGGCAGCATATTATGAATTGCACAATCTGTCTTTTGCATTTTACTTCCTACCCTCTTGATTTCCTGCCTTATTGTCTGTTTCCAACAATACATGTGAATTCCTGTAAACATATTGTGCCCTGACTGGTGTACACACTCCTTATGCATGCTTCTAAATATATTCTGTCACAGCTAGTGTATGCTACATAATTTAGTATAGTTTAATCATTTAATGCATCCCATTTACCCCAAGTGTTCAAGCCTTGGCTCCTGTCCAGTTTTTCTTCTATCTTTCTTCTAGGTGCCACTTGAATCTGCTCTCACAAAAACTACCACACTCTCCCTAGAAAAGGTGGCCTGTCACTACTGTCTCCTCCTATGCCCAGGAGTGCTAGCTGAACCACGGTCACAGAGGGACTGCTGATTCTCATATACTGTTGTAATATCTTTTGTCACCTCCTATATAGATGAAGTAGTATTTGCTTAAACCGTGGCTGTCTACTTTTGTCATGACCTACATACCGGTGTTACAGTATCGGTGGCCTGTTCTAAAATCAGTTTAAAACTGTCCAGCACTGTCTTCTAGGCTGTTATCTGTAAGTCTCCTGTAACAGTTCATACAAGCTGTGATACTTACCAGCATGTCATGCTCTTCATTCTATAATTTAAATACTCTTGTCACATATAACTCAATTTGAGCTACTTTTACTAATATTCAAACAATCATATATGCACTTCCTAGTGAAATTCAAAGATTATGACAATTGCAACTTAGTTTTCCACAAATGTAAAATAGGAATATAGTAGGTTACCTCTTCAGTTTTCCTGTTGTATGTTTAAATCATGTTTTGTAGAAGATTTTAATTTAATTTTGTCTGTTACACATATTCATAAATTACCCCACATGGTATGTGGTGAATTTTAATTTCCCACTTCTATACATATCCTTAAGACAACCTGCTTAATTCCTCTAAAGAACAACTTGTTTTTTATCTGGAAGATCTAAAAAATACATATACATGTATAAGGCACATTCACCCTTTAATTTGTATTCCTAATATGTACCCGTTGAGATCTTTGAAATGATATACTTACTCATGAAAGGGGAAAATTTTGGCTTGCTTAACCCTGCTGTTTTACAGATCTTCTCCTTTCCCCAGTGTTATGCAAACCTGGAGCTGGATTGTTTAACTGCTGGGGGTGATGGGCACTTGTGCCATGCATGGAAGTACCTACTGCAAAAAACATTTGTTTCATTTTTTTGGTTTTAGTTCGCTGTTATTTACATTTCATGCTTGTGTGAACGTGCATCTACAGTCTGAGTGCTTGTGTTATGTTGTTTCATAGAAGATGCCTTTACATTGATTCACCCCTGGTTCATCTAATTTCCAAAGGCATCTCCCCTAAATTCAGAGAAGTCTTAATTCTCCTATACGCATATCTCATCAGACCTTTTATTGAATATAATGCCCCTTTTGGTATGTTTTTTTCTAAACGTATCACTCAACTTGAAAAAACTTAAGAGATTCCTAACTAAAAGGATCAATGGCTTCAAGACCCTCAGTTGTTTGAAAAGACTGAGTCCCCTCTCTGTGCTAGGTCTCTTATGGACTCCTCTGTGGGGCACTGCCACCAGCCTTTCATGCCATGAAAGATCTGACCCTCCTTGACCTCTTATTATTTTGCACAACAAATGGTTTCTCCAACACCTGGTTCGAGAAACTAACCCTTCATCAATAAATAAATAAAACATGTTGGCATGAGACATTCATATCCCAATGTAGCCAACACCTCAGGAACAAGCTTCCATTTCATAGCAAAAAGAGTGGAGCACCACTGATACCTTCAAGGCAAACACAGAGACTAGGATGGGTAGCTTCAAATTCTTCTGCAGTCTGTCTTGTGTTGCCCTTCTTGGGGCCAGGTTTGTAAAGGTCTGCAGACTGCCTAGCACTTGCCACTGAACCTGTGAAATTATAATGCATATATTTTTCAAAAAAAATCTAATTTTGAGACCTGGCAATGTCATCTTTTCAACATTATACTACTGTATATCTTTTCTAATTAATATTGGAATGGGTTATGCCTGAGACAATGGTATAAAGGGCTACAGCCCTAACTGTGGCACAGGCAACCCAAGACTGATTATCTGCTCAAGCAAATGGTGAAGACAGGGGAAGATAGTTATGCTTATCCTAGGTGGATAGGCAATATGTTCATCCAGGAGCACATGTCAGTGGTCCGATTTTCATGGTAGAGACTGGGGAAACCACATACAGAGCTTCTTGTGGATGGGTGGGACATCCTGTTGATGTTAGCCTTTTGCAGAAATAAAGGAAGGTCCACTACAAATACCCTCCACTACAAATACCCATGGCAGGACCCAGCCAAGGGTGTCAATGCATAGGTGCAGGAGGATACGAAGCATTACTAAAATGAAAGATGCATCTCTTACGACTGCTGTAATAATGGCGCCTCCCAGCCAACCCTTTCCCAAGTGATTGGAAATTAATATGCTGACTGGATTGAAGGGAGATGATTATCAGCATGCAGTGGGGACAAAATCTTGCAAAAAAATAAAAGTCAGAGAATGCCTTATTCTTCCTTTCATTTCTCAAACAACAAATTGTTTTATTTGCACCTTGTTAACAGAGTTAGTCCCGCTAGATCAGTGGCCGATTTCCAGAGGAGACCCTATGTGGTATTCATTGTGACAAGGGGAAATTTGACTAGGGTACTGAGGAAATTCCCATTCTCTTTTCAGTAACTGCCATGGGATTTTCTACATCCACCTGAGCTACCACCATGTCTGACAGCTGGGACCTCTTTTTAATGTTTCACTTAAGGGGAGTCTCACTAAGGAGTTAAGCACACCTCTTATGCTGCATTGCAACGTCACCATTATTTATTTACTTTCTGTTGACTGAATTAGTTTTACTAGACCAGTGGTCTCTCTTCAGGAGAGACCTAAGGTGGTATTAATACTGACTATGGGAAATTCATCTACTCTTTTCAATAAATAAGTGCCATGAGATCTTTTACATCCATTTGAGCCAACACCAATTTGGGCAGTCTTTTGATCTTTCAGCATGAAAAGCAAGTGTGTTACCTGTTTAGCTACTGGCACTGACAAACCTTTTTCCATATCAAAGTTCTGTACCACTTGCAGTGTCCATTATTTTAGCCAGTACAAATATGTCTTCTGTTTTGTACATATTGCACACCAAAATGCTTGTTTTACATTCATATGCTTCTCGCTTTTTCTGCAGACTGCTCTTTGTATTTGTTTGCTTCCTGCCATCATTTTATTACAGAAAATCTTATGCCTAAATAAAATCTTACCTCCTGTCTTAGTAAAACATGACTGCATTTTCTGGTGACAGATGTTCCCTTCCCTATTTAAATGTACACATCCTTTCTGCGCTGCCAGTAAAGAGCATGCAAATGTACACATTTGCCCAATTAGCTCACTCAATTGTTCCATATGAATGTCATTCTTAACAACATTCTGGTTTCCATACATGTCTTCCTTACAATTAATAACCAAGAAAACAGACAGATCCCTTCCTCACATACTGATATATATTTTTTTATTGTAGTTACCAGTCAGGCATATTTTCTACTGTTACTTATCACTTCTGTAATGTATATCTTTTATTCCATTAGTAGGATAATATTCCATTAGTAGCAGGCTGCTCCATTACTAACATGTCTGGTTTTAGGGACCAGTGAACACAAGTTACCTTGCAATGATGTTGCCATTAAAATGCTGTTAGAACATTCCCAGACACTCCCTCAACACAGCAGTTACCTTTACTTGCCTATGTAGTTCTTCAGCTAATGTACAGTGCCATCATCTTCATGTTACCTTTCATGTGATTAATGATACAGGTTTTGGTTTTTGTGTCATTTTTGTCAACATGCCTGCTAACCATCAAGCCTCTCCTCAGTCCAAGTATCCATGAGGTTGCTTTGATATTTTTTGTGTTTCACTGTTGCAGTCATTACATTTGGGTAATCTGCTTGCAGGTTGCCCTCAGTCGGCCTGATTAACAAAGTCTTGGGTCCTGCGTCGGTTGCTGTCCCTTCTTTCATGACGTCAGGTCATCAGGGGTATAAAACATGCAGCCGACACCATTATGTCAGTCTTTCTTGCTGGGCGGTGCCCAAAGCAGAAGCAGTTCGCAAGTGCCAGATGGACGACTCCTGAAATTTTCGTTTTCCAGTTTCAGAACCGAAGTCTTCAACTAAAACTAAGTACCCCATTGGGGAAACTTTTTCTTGCTCCTTACTGATGTCAGCAAAAGTTAATAATTGCATTACTTGTGGAAAGCAAATACCTCATAAAGATTTTCATTCTTACTGTATTCCTTGCCTAGGCCCTGACCATGACATACCTTGCTGTCGGTTTTGTGCTTTATTTAATCAGCGCACTATACGTCGTCGCTATATTTTCGCCTCTAAATATTTCGGTTCTCAGTTTAATTATCCAGAAATGTCGTTGGTTAGCCATCCAACTACCGGGATTCTGAAAAAATGCAAAGATAAAGACAGAGGCAGGCCGCCGATGTCCTAAACTGCCGACGACGCTTCTCCTAAGCCAGTCGCCAGTTCGCTGGTACTCAGTGAGGTGCTTTCGCAGCCCCTGATACCCGCTACTTCTGATTCGCAGGCCTCTACTGAGACCCATTCAGAGTCTGGTATGCTTGCGAGATACTTCAACTATGGAGCCCGTGGATGTTTCTACCTTGGATGGGTCTGGAGCCGCTGTGCAGGCACCGGCTTCTGAGGGTGTATTCAGGCCTACGGACTTGCATATTAAATTGACGCCTCCTTCATTACTAAGGCCTAGATCTCGATCCATGTCAAAAAAACGACGCCCAGGCCACATGCTCAGGCCTCTATGCTTAAAAAACAAATTACAAAAATGGCTGAAGATCTAATAACTTTAATCAAGGGTAGCCAACCCCCCCCCCCCTCACTAAGAGGCCTAGGGCTGAGCTTGATTATGAGTCTTCTGATCAGGATTCTGTTATTTCTGACTCTTCTGATGACTTGGTTTTGTCCTTACCTACTTATGAGGATTCTGATGCAGAGGGCTCTATTCCCTCTGCTTCCCCTCCTGAGGATTTTTCTTTTGGAGAAACCTTACATACTCTAAGGGAGCATTTTCACTGGGAATGCCAGGAATTTTCTCATTCAAAAAATAGGCTTAGGGATTTCCTTCTCCTACCTCAGTATAGGCATTTGGCTATTCTTCCCGTGCTAGACATTGTTGATGATGTTTTCTCACAATCCAGTTTGGCCCCTGATTCCCTGCCTCCTGCTCCCAGTAAACCTGACAGATACTACAGGGTCCCTGAGTCCTACAAGTTCCTTTTCAAAAATCCTATTGCAGATCCAGAGACTTTTTCACAGGGGCCCAGGGGCATTAAGGCTTCTACTGCTACAAATCCTACCCCTTCTGATAGAGACTCAAGGGTGCTGGATAGATGGAGTAAAAAGGTTTATACTTCAGCAAACTTGGCAATTAGAGCTTTAAACTGCCAATTTAATATGTTAAAATATCAGCAACATGTTATTGGACTCTTAAACAGAAAATTATGTTGATTCCTGACTGGGTGGAAAATAAAGAATTACAGGATTTAATGCATTCTGCTGAACAAGTTGGAAAACATACTTTGCAATGTAATTTTGATTCTTTAGAAGTCTCTTGCAGGGCTGCTGTTACTGGGTCTGTGCTTAGAAGGCATGCTTGGCTTAAGGAGCAATCTTTGCCTGATCATGTTAAAGCTAAATTGTTGGATGCACCTTTAAATCAGGACCGCCTGTTTGGCAACAAGGCTGAAGAAGTTCTTAAAAAGATGGAAGATAAAGCTAAATCTATGCAAACTGTTAAAGATTTTTTACAAGTTCAGCCTCCTAGATTTAGTAGGCACTGGCCTTCTAAGAAATGGTCCTTTCCAGCCCCTTCCAGGTCTTCTCTAGCCAAACCCAGATACAGGAAAAACCCCAGGTTTCAGACCCAGGGGACTCACAGAACTAAGCAATGGGGGGGGGTCTCCCCTTCCAAGTCTGAGAATCAAGACACCCCCCTATGGTAAACAGTCTCAATGACTTCCTTTTAAAATTTCCACGCACTTATTTTCTGACTGCCCCTTTGGGGGGAAAGATTGCTCTTCATGCAAAGAACTGGGAACTCATTACACAGGACAAATGGGTTTTAAGTATAATGTCCCAGGGATACAGATTTCACTTCCACACGTTGCCAACGCCAAGTGGGTGGCTGGACCTACCCCCAAATCAGTGGGCAGAGGCTCAAAAACAAGTACTTTCTCTCTTAAGCATGGGGGCTATTCAACTGGTACCAGAAGAGGAAAAGGGACAAGGTTTCTACTCCAGACTTTTCCCGGTACCCAGAAAAGACAATTCATGGCATCCAATCCTGGACCTGTCTACTCTAAACACCTTTCTGGAGATTCCAAAATTCAAGATGCTGATTCTTCACCAATTACTTCCTATGCTAGGCAAATATGCCTGGTTGGCAACACTAGATTTAAAAGAAGCATACCTGCACATCCCAATCAGGGAATCTTGCAGAATCAGTTCTCTGAACTGCCCTTTGGTTTATCTACTGCACCCAGGGTATTCATAAAGTGCCTAGCTCCAGTTATTGCATTTTGAAGGCAAAGAAGTATTCAAATATACCCATACCTGGATGACTGTCTAATTCAGGCAGAAAGCCAGGACATACTTTTGAATCATCTGGTGTTTGTAAAAAGGGTTCTAACTTGTCTGGGGTACACCATAAATGAAAAGAAATCACAACTGGTACCCTGTCAACAAATTACATTCCTGGGAGCAAGCTTGAATACATCTTCCCAAATGGCTTACCTCACGCCAGAAAAGCAAATTCATTTGACAATCTACTTCAAACAAGTGGCCACAAAAACCCTGCTATCTGCAAGACAAATACTGCAAGCCTTGGGGTTCATGGCCTCCTGCATTCTTCTAATTCCATGTGCAAGACTGCATATGAGGAAACTACAGTGGTATCTAAAAAGCCTATGGAGTCAACATTCTCACAGCCTAGAAACAATGATTCCTGTCATACCTTGCCTATGCCTAGAGTTCTTTTGGTGGGCAGAGGCCTGCCACCAAATCAAGGGACTACCTTTCACACCACCCCCTGCCTCCCAAACCCTAACAACATATGCATCAAGACTACGCATGGGGGGCTCACCTGGCAGGGAAGTGCATTCAAGGCAAATGGAACCCAAGTCAAATGCACTTGCATATCAATCAAAAAGAAATGTTAGCTGTACAGAGTGCTCTGACAGCCTTCAAGGACTACATTCTTCCAGGACAACTAATGGTAAAGACAGACAACATCACGGTTATGTGGTACATAAACAAGCAGGGGGATACACATTCTTACCCCCTCTGCAGACTAGCCATGGCATTGTGGAACAAAGCCTTAAGCTACCAAGTGCACCTACAAGCTCAATTTCTGCCAGGAAAATTAAATACACTGGCAGACGGACTAAGCAGAAACCTCATGGACCCACACGAATGGAAACTGGAACCAAGGATTTTCAACATGTTGACAAGCGAATAGGGGAGCCCAGATATAGACCTGTTTACCTCTCCCCAGAACTACCAATTGGACAAATTTTGCACAAGGACTCCCCACAAACAAGCCTGGAAAGTGGATGCTCTGTCCTTCAGCTGGAAAAACCTATCAGTCTATGCCCCCCCCCCCCCCCGCTGCCTCTACTCTCCAAAGTACTACTAAAAGTCAAACAGGACAAACCAAGGATGATTTTGATTGCTCCAGATTGGCCGTGCCAACACTGGTAGCCCCTCCTGAGCAGTGTGTCATGATTATCTCCATGGCACCCGCTTCAGACTCCTTCCCTGCTGTCTCAGCAGGAGAACCAGATTCTGCACCCTCAGCTTCCAACACTGAACCTTGCAGCCTGGCTAATTACTTAAACTCTCCCTTACCATCCATCAGCAAACCTGTGATGGATGTCATCTTAGAGGCAAGGAGGCCTAGTACTAGAAAATCTTATGCTGAAAAATGGAAAAAATTCTGTGCCTGGAACCAATCTCAAGGGATGAGCACAGCAGCACCCAATTTACCTCAGAGTTTACAATACTTAACTGAGATGCTTCACAATGGCCTGTCTTTTTCCTCCATTAAAATTCACGCCTCAGCTGTTTCAGCTCATTATAACATAGAACCTCCCCTCTTCTCTCGGCCACTGCTCAAGCAGTAATTCAAAGGGGCCAAAAAATTGAGACCACCCAGTAGAGCTCCAACCCCAGCCTGGGACCTTAACTTTGTATTGGAGAAACTCACTCAACCTCCTTTCGTGCCAGCTGCTACTGGAGACTTAAAATTTCTTTCTTGGAAAACAGCTTACCCTTCTAGCTGAAGTGATTGCTAAAAGGAATCTGAATTACAGGCCCTTATGGCAGTGGAGCCTTTCATCATCTTTCATGCGGACAGGGTGTAACTCAGAACCAATCCATCCTTCATGCCCAAGGTGGTATCCAGTGTGGTTCTTAATCATTCCATTCATTTGCCAACCTTCTTTCCCAATCCACAGGACAAAGGGCAATGTATTCTGCATTCCTTGGATGTGCACAGGCAACTTAAATTCTACTTGGACAGGACTAAACCTCAAAGAAAATCTGAACAACTACTGGTAGCATTTGCTGCAGGGGCAGAGGGGAAGGCTATTTCAAAACAAACCATTTCTAAATGGATAAGCCATTGCATTCATTTCTGCTATAAGTACCATGGAAAACCTATCCCCCAGGGGATCAGACCTCACTCCACCAGGGCTACATCTAGTTCTACAGCCTTTCTCAGAGGCGTTCCTACCAGAGACATCCTAGAAGCTGCTACCTGGAGTTCTGTACATACTTTCACCAAGCATTATCATTTGCCAATTTTCTCTAAATCCAGAGCTGGCTTTGCCACTGCAGTCTTGCAAGGCCTTATAGCTGGCCCTAATGCTATCTAAACTCCTCCTCCCAACCATAGCTTTGGGAATCTACCTAAATGTAATGAAACATGAAGAATATAGTACAGTTGTGTACACTTACCATAAATGTAGATGTTCGAGTGTATTCACTGTTGCAGTCCTGGATGTTCATCGTGTTACCCTGCTGCAGTCATCACACTAGGGTTATCCTGTCGTCAGGCGGTCCCGCAGTCGGCCGGATTTCCAAAGTCTTGGTCCGACGTCGGTTGCTGTTGCCTCATCCCTGACGTCAGTGTGCCAGGGGTACATATACTGCAACTGACGCCATTTTCTTCAGTCTTTCTTGCCGCACGGTGCCCAAAGCAGAAGCAGTTCGCAAGTGCTGGTCGGCCGACTCCTGAGATTGTCGAATTTGAATTTCAGACCCAAGTCTTCTATAAAGCTAAGTAACCCATTGGGGAAACTTTTCTTGCCTCAGACCGAAGTCAGAAAAAGTTAACAATTGTATTTCTTGTGGGAAGCAAATACCTCATAAGGATTTTCATTCTTGCCTAGGCCCTGATCACGACGTCACTTCTTGTTGTTTTTGTGCTAGGTTTAATAAGCGTACTATTAAAAGACGATTTGATTTCACACGACACTTTTTTTGGTAGAAAATTTAACTATAACATGCCGTCGGAGCTACCGACTACCGGCGTGCACAAAAAGCGCAGGGACAAGGACCGACAGCCCAGGCCTAAGCCCGATTCCGAGGCCTCGGTTGATCCAGTCTCCGGTTCCCCAGTTATCAGTGAGGCTCTGACGCAGCCCCTGACTACCGCAGTTCTGGAACCCGAGCCCGCTACTGATATTTTGATGGAATGTACTAGGCCGACGCAGCCTTTTACTTCAGGCCCTTCCAACGATTTAGCTTCCAAGGACGTCGGTGCTTCAGAAACGCCATCGGTTTCTGAAGGTGTATTCAGACCGACGACTCTTACAGTCAAAACGTTTTCCAAGTCGAAGACTCCTTCTAAATCAAAAAAGACTACACTTCAGTCTCCTGTTCAAGGCCCTATACCTAAGAAACAGATGCTCAAAATGGCTGAAGATTTGATTTCTCTTATCAGGGGTTCTCAGCCTCCTCCTGACAAAAGGCCTGGACAAGAGGAAGATTCTGCTTCCTCTGAGCAACTGTCTATTTCTTCAGATTCCTCTGAGGACCAAGACTATTCCTTCTCTCCTTATGAAGATTCTGATGCTGAGGATTCTATTCCCTCAGCTTCTCCTCCTGAAGACTACTCTTTTTGGGGAAACTTTACACACTATGAGGGAACATTTTCACTGGGAAGGTCAGGATTACTCTGATTCCAAGAAAAGGCTCAGAGAGTTTCTTTTACTCCCCCAACACAGACCTCTAGCCATCCCTCCTGTTTTGGACATTGTGGATGATGTCTGTTTAGAATCCAGTTTCAACCCAGACTGTCTACCTCCTGCTCTGGCCAAGCCTGACAGATACTACAGAGTTCCTGATTCCCACAAATTTCTTTACAAAAGCCCAGTAGCTGACCCAGAGACTATCTCCCAGGATCCCAAGGGGGCTAAGGCTTCCATGGCTAAAAACCCAGTACCTTCTGAAAGGGATTCTAGAGCACTAGACAGGTGGGGGGAAAAGGTTTACACCTCAGCCACATTAGCTATGAGAGCACTAAATTGTCAATTTCATATGCTTAAGTATCAGCAATTTCTGATTTCTCAGTTAAAACAAAAGATAACCTCCCTCCCTCCACAATCTGAATTGAAAGAAGTACAGGATTTGTTGCACGCCACCGAGCAGGTGGGCAAACATACCTTACAATGTGGGTTTGATTCTTTAGAAGCCACCTGTAGAGCAGCTGTCACTGGATTAGTAATACGTAGGCATGCCTGGTTAAAGGAACAAAGTCTGCCTGATCATGTTAAAGCAAAACTACTAGATGCTCCCTTACAGCAGGATGTTCTTTTTGGAGTTAAAGCAGAAGAAGTTTTAAAGAAAATGAAAGATAAAGCGAAATCAATGCAGACAGTCAAAGATTTCCTACAAGTACAACCCCCTCGATTCAGCAGAAACTGGCCAACAAAAAATTGGTCCTTTCCAGCCACTGACAGACCTCAGAGGGGTAAATACAGGCGACCAAGGGGCAGAGGACAACCACAAGCCCAGTATAAACCTCGCCTATGGGGCACTACAACAAAGAAGGGAGGAGAAGACAGGTCTCAATACACCAGAAGGCAAACTCAATGACTTGCACCTCAGCTGGCCAAACAAAGCTCTTTTGTCAGCCCCCTTGGGGGGAAAACTAGCACTATTTGCAGACAACTGGCACATGGTCACAAAGGACAAATGGGTCCTAGACATAATTTTACAAGGATACAGATTCCACTTTCACACCTTGCCAATGAAAAGAGGAATGCCAAACCTGCCACAAAATCAATGGGCAGAGGCACAAAAACAAATTACAGCTCTCATGACCATGAGAGCCATTCAGCGGGTACCAACTCAAGAGCAAGGCCAAGGATTTTACTCAAGGCTCTTTCTAGTACCCAGAAAGGACAATGCTTGGAGACCAATTCTGGACCTTTCAACTCTAAACACTTACTTACAAGTCCCCAAATTCAAGATACCAACACTACAGCAGCTACTTCCCATGTTGGGCAAGGAAGCATGGCTGGTAACGTTGGACGTCAAGGAGGCATACCTGCATGTCCCTATCAGACAAAGTTGCAGAAGATACCTCCATTTCATTGCAGGTTCAACCCATTATCAATTCTCTGCACTGCCCTTTGGCTTATCTACTGCGCCCAGAGTTTTCACAAAATGCCTGGCACCAGTAATTGCATACTGCAGACAAAGAGGAATTCAAATATATCCATACCTGGACGACTGCCTCATCCAAGCAGAAAGAAAAGACATTCTCTTACATCATCTGTCTTTTGTGAAGCATCTACTAAATTGTCTGGGGTACACAGTAAACGAAAAGAAGTCAAAACTAGTACCCTCACAAAAAATGACATTCCTGGGTGCCAGCTTGGACACAACAGCCCAGAAGGCTTATCTTACACCAGACAAGCAACTTCAACTGACTCAATATTTCAAGACAATGGCAACAAAGACCCAATTAACTGCAAGAAAAATTCTGCAGGCTTTGGGCTTCATGGCATCTTGCATTCTGATAATACCATTTGCAAAACTGCATATGAGGAAATTACAGTGGTACCTAAAAAGCATATGGTCTCAACACAGCCACAGCTTGGACACACTGATATCTCTCATTCCCTGCCTTCAACAGGAATTTCTATGGTGGGCACAGGCTTGTCACCTCAACAAAGGTCAGCCTTTCACCTTGCACCCAACCAGGCAAACTATCACAACAGATGCTTCAGACTATGCCTGGGGGGCACACATGGCAGGGCAATGCATTCAAGGCCTATGGACTGCAGAACAAAGAAAACTGCACATAAGCCAAAAAGAGATGCTAGCTGTACAGAAAGCTCTGACAGCCTTCCAGGATCTACTACAGCCAGGACAACTTGCAATAAAGACGGACAACACCACAGTAATGTGGTACATAAACAAACAAGGGTTGCCACATAACTACCCTCTTTGCAGGCAAGCAATAATCTTATGGAACACAGCTCTGGCCTACCAAGTCCAGTTACAAGCTCAATTCCTGCCAGGACAGAAAAACACATTGGCAGATGACCTAAGCAGAAACATCAAAGATCCCCACGAGTGGAAACTAGACCCACAAATATTTACAATGATAACTCAAAAATGGGGCTTTCCAAATATAGACCTGTTTGCCAGTCCTCAAATCTACCAACTGACAAAATTCTGTACAAGGACATTCCACCATCAAGCTTGGAAAGTGGACGCTCTCTCCTTCAGTTGGAAAAACCTGACAGCATTTGCCTTTCCTCCATTACCTCTTCTCACAAAGGTTCTTTTGAAGGTCAAAAAGGAGAAACCTCGACTGATTCTCATAGCCCCAGACTGGCCACGCCAGCACTGGTAC
This sequence comes from Protopterus annectens, assembly GCF_019279795.1. NCBI lineage: Eukaryota > Metazoa > Chordata > Ceratodontiformes > Protopteridae > Protopterus > Protopterus annectens. The sequence continues at coordinate 1,060,891,143 of NC_056746.1, read as the reverse complement.
CCGCTATTGAAGAATATGGCTCACAGCCCACCATGGATATTGCCTCAAATACCTCATTTGCTCATGCAGCAAAACAAACAGATTCTACACAGCCAGATCAAAACCTTAAACCTGGCTGCATGGCAAATCAATTAAGCATCCAACCAGCCCCCCTTTCACAAGCAGTACTGGATGTTATTCTAGAAGCCAGGAGGCCAAGCACCAGGAAGGCTTACTCGGACAAATGGAAAAGGTTTTCTGCTTGGAACCAAGCTAAAGGCCAAGACACAACTCAGCCTCATATGCCTCACATTCTGCAGTATTTAGCTGAGATTGCATAAAGGACTTTCCTTCTCCTCTATTAAAATCCATGCTTCAGCTATTTCAGCTCACTACGACACGAATCCACCTTTATTTTCAAATCCTCTTCTAAGGCAGTTCCTCAGAGGGGCAAAAAACATTAGACCACCTAGAAGAGCTCCTACACCAACATGGGACCTCAACTTTGTTCTGGAAAAAGTAACACTACCTCCCTTTGAACCAGCTTTCTCTGCAGACCTTCAGTTCCTATCTTGGAAGACTGCCCTGCTCCTGGCAATAACTTCTGCCAGGAGAGTCTCAGAATTACAGGCACTTATGGCAGTGGAACCTTTCCTCATTTTTCATCAAGACAGAGTTTCTCTACGAACTAATCCTTCCTTCATGCCTAAGGTGGTTTCCAGTGTAGCTTTAAATCAAACCATCCGCCTACCCACTTTCTTCCCCAATCCACAGAACAAAGGTGAGAGACTCCTGCATTCCTTGGACATTCACAGGCAGCTTCGTTACTACTTGGATAAAACTAAGGCTTTCAGAAAAACTGACCAGCTCTTTGTATCCTATGCTACAGCTTCTCAAGGGAGGGCCATATCCAAACAAACCATTTCTAAATGGATAGGCCATTGCATACGGTTCTGTTATACCCATCATGGAAAACCAGTTCCCCCTACCATTAGATCCCACTCTACCAGGGCAACAGCTACCTCTACAGCCTTTCTCAGGGGGGTTCCTACCAAGGAAATTTTAGAAGCTGCAACTTGGAGTTCTGTACACACCTTCACCAAACACTATCACTTACCTCTTTATTCTAAGTCCAGGGCGGGCTTCGCCACTGCAGTTCTGCAGGGCCTCATTGCCTCCACTAACCCTCTATGATACCTCCACCCTACCTTAGCTTTTTGACTCAACCCAAGTGTGATGACTGCAGCAGGGTAACACGATGAACATAGTACAGTTTTGTACCTACCATAAATGTAGATGTTCGAGTGTTCACCCTGCTGCAGTCCAGGTTACCCTCCCTCCAACCCCTCTCATCTACTGGCTAAATCTCTGCTATGCCTTACTGATGTATTTGCTTATAGCTGGAGGGATTTTGTGTTTGTACAGTGTTCTCACCATTTTGTACTAATATGGATCACCTTTTTGGGGGCACCTGACATCTGGGGCAAGAAAAACTGAAGAAAATGGCGTCGGTTGCAGTATATGTACCCCTGGCGCACTGACGTCAGGGATGAGGTGACAGCAACCGACGTCGGACCAAGTCTTTGGAAATCCATCCGACTGCGGGACCGCCTGACGACAGGATAACCCTAGTGTGATGACTGCAGCAGGGTGAACACTCGAACATCTACATTTATGGTAGGTACAAAACTGTACTTTACCCTCCCTCCTGCCCCCTAACTTCTTTTGGCTATACCTCTACTTTCCTTTACTATGCTTAAAAGCCTTTTTGGTGTATTTGCTTTTTTGTTGGAGGTATACCTTTGTGTTTTTATATTTAATTGCTCCCCATTAGGGGAGCACCTGACATCTGGGGCAAGAAAAACTGATGTAATGGTGTCGGCTGCACGTTTTATACCGCTGACGACCTGACGTCATGGAAGAAGGGACAGCAACCGATGCAGGACCCAAGACTTTTTTAATCAAGCCGACTGAAGGCAATCTGCAAGCAGATTACCCAAATATAACGACTGCAACAGTGAATACACTGGAACATCTACATTTATGGTAAGTGTACACAACTTCTCTTTCTTTCACCGGCATTAAGTTAATGACAGCTTTTTTTAAAAATTCTTAAGGCCTATCTCTGCCCCTGGTGGTAGCATGATGAGTAATTATATCACCACGTGACATCTATGACCCCAAGTGTGTGCTCTTCCCTATGTGCTGACACACTTTCATCTTCCAAACATCAATTTTCGGGATCGTGATGGGCCTCTGCTTTTCAGCTGAGGCCCTGTCATCAGAGCAGCAATGTCAGCTGAATGAGAAACAATAATCTTATATTTTGCCAAACTGTTACATAACTAATCTACAATTGCCTGTCCTACAATAATCCAGCATAATTACAACTGGAACCCAAAGTGACATAACCTCCCATTGCCCTTCCATGAATGTTAATGTAGTAAACATGGCTCACTACAATTAGTTGTCAATATTCACAAGCAATTTTTTTAAAACAGTTTATTTATAAATGGATGTGAAATGACCTTATGTTTTTGTATAAAAAAGTTTTTGTACGCAACAGTTTTTATACAAAAAAAAAACCAAAAAGGCTTTTGATCTTTAAAATTAAATTACATCTCTAGATGTACTATAAAATCAGAGTAGTAATACTGAGGCCGTGCTCAGCTATATCTACTGTGTGATTAATTAAAACAGAGGTTGTATGATATTATTTACTCTGTTTTGAATTTCTGGAGTCTAATAACCTTTTGTTGTCTTCCTGCTTGCTGTGATGGCATTTTCTCCACTATGACTGCAGCTGTGTGCCCACTTCCACCCTGTTTTCTTCTAAATGAGAAACATTAACCAACCAGTAACCAAAAACCTGTGCTGTAATGAAAGATGATATTCTTTTTTAAAGTAAAGCAGCATATCTTAAGAATTCTTGCTCCTTTTGTGTCTAATTGATAACTGTTTGCATGCCATTACTAGAAAAATGATTCTTATTGCGTTTGTAATTTTACCTACTGTGCACCCCATGTTTACATAGCTCTACATCTCTTACAGACGTACTCAGTCTTTCCCTCTGTCTCTCCAATCCTTTTTTAAGTGTGTTCCAACTCATTTAACATCAACTTCCAAACTTGTCTCTAACCCTTCTCTGTTAGAAGCACAAAGCCTATCTCAGCATTTACCAGCAATGAACACAGCCTGCAAACCAAGCTCTTAGATTCCTGACATTTAGAATTCCACCTTCTGGAGGTCTGAAGTACGTAAGTAGAACTTGCTGTTTTACTTGCAGTTGTTCTCATTTTAATTTTCCTATTCATTATCTTGTCTTACTATGTTTTTATCTTGCATGTTCTCTTTGACATGTGTGTTCCATTTTATATGCAGCTTTGATGGTGCATTCATTTTCCATGCACCACATAGCTAACTTAAGGAGATCCTAGTCCACCCTTGTCTGTGCACAATGTCCCGACACTTCCTTGTCAATACCCAATGATGTACAGTACTTTTAAGTTTTTCCCTTACTACTACCTCATAGTTATTCAGAAGTGCTTTATGTCAAACCTCATTAAACTTTAATATGTTCCATTTTTCTCTCATGTATTTGCAATTTCTGCACAAGATTTTGTTCCCCATAACTGGGATATTTGACAGTATCTTGCAGCTCCCAGTGTAGGTCACATCTGAAAAATGGGCATATGTGTTGCTCACTCCCTCTTGTTATCCCCATCCCACCCCAAAATAAATAACTATCTAAATGCCTATCTATTACACCAAGATTAATACAAAGGGGCCATACATTTGGTGCCAGGTAGCACTGGCTTGGCTACAACTGCATATCCAGTTTACTGGGGCCAAGTATTGGTAAGGCAAACATAACCTGTGGGTTAGGGGTGATGGAATACGTTACAGTTAAGTGTACATCTCCATTCATATAGTGACACAAAAGCAGTGCCATCTGTATTACTAATATCTGCCAGCTGCCTTTTGAAACATTTGCATTAATCTATATCAGCTCATGGTTCATGGGAGAATACTAGGCTAACTGCCCTGAAGGGTCATTTAAGCCTAGCCAATAAACTCCAATCAGAATCAAACCCTGTACCTTTTGTCTATGAGGTGAAGAGCTTAACCATTATGCCCAACTTACCCAGCTCAGCAAATGAAGGCACTGAAAAGTGTGTGAAATCTGTAGCGGACAGCACAGCTAGCTCATTTCTGATTGTGTCTGTATTGTTGAACAGTAGCACCCAACAATCTAAGCTGACCTAGGTGGGGTGTGGGGGAGTAGGCCATTAGGTCACTCCCAACACTGTAGAGGAAAACACAGTGATGTAAGACTTGGGGCCAAAATAGTTATTAGCAGCCACTGGCTAAGGCAGAGAGATTCAGGTTTGACTCCAGATTCCCAGAGATTAGTATCAAGGAATCCCAAAATGTTACTCTTCATTGCAGGGGTGTACTTTAGGCAGCATTTTCTGCTTCCTTTATATCCTTTGCTGTATACAGCTACCATCCTCAGATCTGAAAGCTTTGACATTCTGCTACATGGTGCTCTGTTTCTTATGCTGGTGTATAGGTAACAGTTGGAATAAAAAATAATTATGCAATTTATCAACTTCCCCCACTAAACCATCTAAATATGTCTTAACCTACCATGAACAAAATATGTAAGTAGACCGTCTGACACTCTGTCTTTCTCTCTCTCTCTCTCTCTCTCTCACTCACCCTCCTGGTCATCCAGCCCTTGTACAGTGTAGGATGGTACTCAGTCTTTCTCTGCAGTGTAACCCAAAAAAGTAAAGCAGCAGAATGCATTGTGGAACATCAGTCCTGTATCAGGCTGTACCAGTACCATCACTGTAGTACTGTACAACTGAATAAAGTAACAAAATCCACTGAGGAGCTTCAGTCCTGTGTCAGGTGGTACCAGTGTCATCACTGTAGTACTGTACGACTGAGTAAAGCAACAAAATGCAATAAGGAGCATCAGTCCTGTGTCAGGTGATACCAGTGCCATCATTGTAGTACTGTACAACTGAGTAAAGCAACAAAATGCACTGAGGAACATCAGTCATGTGTCAGGTGGTACTAGTGTCATCATTGTAGTACTGTACAACTGAGTAAAGCAAAAAAAAATGCTCTGTGGAACACCTGTCTTGTGTCAGGCGGCACCAGTGCTATCATTGTAGTACTGTACAACTAAGTAAAGCACCAAAAATGCACTGAGGAACATCAGTCTTATGTCAGGCAGTACCAGTGCTGTCACGGTAGTAATGTACGACTGAGTAAAGCAACAAAATGCACTGAGGAACATCAGTCCTCTGTCAGGTGGTACCAGTGTCATCAATGTAGTACTGTACAACTGAGTAAAGCAACAAAATGCACTCAGGAACATCAGTCCTGTGTCAAGTGGTACCAGTGTCATCAATGTAGTACTGTACAACTGAGTAAAGCAACAAAATGCACTGAGGAACATCAGTCTTGTGTCAGGTGATACCAGTGTCATCAATGTAGTACTGTACAACTGAGTAAAGCAACAAAATGCACTGAAGAACATCAGTCCTGTGTCAGGTAGTACCAGTGTCATCACTGTAGTACTGTATGACTGAGTAAAGCAACAAAATGTTCTGAGGAACACCAATCCTGTGTCAGGCGGTACCAGTGCTATCCTTATAGTACTTTACAACTGAGTAAAGCACCAAAATGCACTGAGGAACATCAGTCTTCTGTCAGGCGGTACCAATGCTGTCACTGTATTACTGTACGACTGAGTAAAGCACCAACATGCACACAGGAATGTCAGTCTTGTGTCAGGCTGTACCACTGCATTCACTGTAGTACTATACGACTGAATAAAGCAACAAAATGCACTGAGGAACATCAGTCTTGTGTCAGGCTGTACCAGTACCATCATTGTAGTACTGTACAACTGAGTAAAGCACCAAAATGCACTGAGGAACATCAGTCTTGTGTCAGTCAGTATCAGTGCTATCATTGTGGTACTGTATGACTGAGTAAAGCAACAGAATCCACTGAGCAACATCAGTCATGTCAGGCAGTACTAGTGCCATCATCGTAGTACAGTACAACTGAGTAAAGCACCAAAATACACTGAGGAACATCAGTCTTGTGTCAGGCGGTACCAGTGCCATCATTGTAGTACTGTACAACTGAGTAAAGCACCAAAATGCACTGAGGAACATCAGTCCTGTGTCAGGTGGTACCAGTGTCATCACTGTAGTACTGTACGACTGAGTAAAGCAACAAAATGTAATGAGGAGCATCAGTCCTGTGTCAGGTGATACCAGTGCCATCATTGTAGTACTGTACAACTGAGTAAAGCAACAAAATGCTCTGAGGAACATCAGTCTTGTGTCAGGGAGTATCAGTGCTATCATTGTAGTACTGCACGACTGAGAAAAGCAACAGAATGCACTGAGGAACATCAGTCTTGTGTCAGGTGGCACCAGTACAGTCACTGTAGTACTGTATGACTGAGTAAAGCAATAAAATGCTCTGAGGAACATCAGTTCTGTGTCAGGTGGTACCAGTGTCATCACTGTAGTACTGTACGACTGAGTAAAGCAACAAAATGCTCTGAGGAACATCAATCTTGTGTCAGGCAGTATCAGTGCTATCACTGTAATACTGTCAAAGTCAATTTAAGTAAATTGACTCTGATGAAGCCAGTTGTACTGGAGAAAGCGCTCAGTCTATGTGTATATGTACTTTGGATTAAACTGTAATCGATTCTACTCCTGGTCGGTGCCTCATTGTTAGAATTCGCTAACTTTGTGGTTGATGGTTTTCTTTTTTGCTTTTTTGCTTTTTTGTTTGTTCCTGGTTTGGAGCTGTCTACATTTTTGCTTTATCACTGTAATACTGTACAACTGAGTAAAGCAACAAAATACACTGAGGAACATCAGTCTTGTGTCAGGCGATACCAGTGCCATCACTGTAGTACTGTATGACTGCACATAGCAGCCAACTGCTTTTTCTGTGTTTGAGAAGAAACTGTAGTTTCATAGTTGTGAGTAAACCTAGCACATTAAAACATGGCATATTCAGTCTGAAAGTTACAATCAGAAGCACCATGTTATTCCTCTATTTTTTAGGTGAGCAGGTCTTTGTACCTTACACATGGCCTTAATTTAACACAAAGACAGGCTGCTCCACGCTAGGGTAAAGATGCCCCTTGCTCAGCAATATCAGACACAGTATGCAGAACAACCCTTCCTACAGTACATCTGAAGGTTACGGACAATATGTAGCATCATGTTGGTATTACTAGTGACAGTTTTAAGTTTCACTTGGTCCCATTACATTAAATTATTACTGTATGAGTGCCTTGCTGTAATGTATGTTACAGAACTCCAGCAGTTTTCAGGATGTTCTTCTCAGAGCAGAGAAGAGCACTAATGCATATCTGTAATGTATATAAAAGTGCTTAACAATATACAGTTCTGTGTTTTATAAATCAAATGGAAATTCTGTGTGTGTGTGTGTGTGTGTGTGTATCGGTGTATGTGTGTTTGCACACACACACAAGAGTTAATGTGGAAACAAATGTTATGACACTGTCATTTTTTTTTTTAAGAAATCACTCTGCAATTGACTAGTAAGCTATTATTCTTTGTGTCACATTTGCCTTTTTCATCATTTTAAAATAGACAGTCAGCCAAAAATAATAGAGAGTTTATTTTTTTAATTCTACAATTTTCTTGCCCCCACTTAAAGCATATGGGAATCTGGGAATTTGAAACTGTTATGTCACCATTGTTTCTTGTTAAATATAATTTGCTTTTATATATAATTTTTAAAGTTGTGGGTTTTATTTTTTCAGAAAACATTTTGAAATGGAACTTTATTTATCTTATTGAGATGTTATTAATAGCCCTTTAAGGATTATTTTACTATAATTCTTTAACCATATAACTAGTGAAGAGATGTTAAATTGTTAATAACATTTACAAATATTTTTTTATAAAGGAAATTTCCATGGGTGTAAAAACTGTTTATTTAATAATGCATCATATAATGTGTCAAAATCTCTTTAATAAAACATTACACAAGGATTTTACAGTGTAAGCTTTTTTTTTCACCTCCCAGACATTTTCTACGTAGTAGTTTATTCTTGCAAGCACCATAAGTAAATGGAAATTCCATCACCCATTTCTGGCGACCCTTGCATTTAAATGGAATCAGTCTGAAAATCATCATTAGCTATGGAAAGAAATTAAATTAAATATTATATAAAGAATTGAAACACCAGTGCATGACAAAGGGAAAATGACTTTCTGTGATGTCACTGGTTAGGTATTTCTTTAATTCATCAATACCCATTTCAGCTAGGTTCCATTTCATCAAACATCCATAATCTTCCTCAAGGTTTTGTGACCTTGGAGTAGGTTATATTATGTAAGGAGGTAATGGAAATAAGCCCCTTGTATGGGGGGAGGGGGTGCCATACAGCTCCCCCAGGTATAGAAATATAGTTAGTTGTTTTGATTTCAAAGTTCAGTGAAACAGCTCTTTGCTGAAATGGGTTTTGATTAAACATATCATAACCAGTGACTGCATATTCCTTTCTATTTTTTTTTTTTTGCATTTTTTTTCTCACACTGTCTGTCAGTCACAAGACCTCTCCCAGCCAATTGACCCATTCATTCCCTATCGCTGGAGCAACATTCAGCCAGGAGGGACCATCATTCAAACAGCCGTTATGGTTGGTTAGAAGTATCCCCTTAGCCCTAACTCCACAGGACCATGCCTGGGTAAGCAGTCAGAGGGGATAATGCACTGACCTGACCCCCTTACTAGTCAGAGTTGATAATGCACTGATCTGATCCTCACTTTCATAAGGGATTTTGCCAGCAAGCAGCCCTACCTCTTTACCTGAAGTATGAGAAGGGGTTTCTCTAGTCTACACCAGGGAAATCACACCTTCCCATAGTCACCCTAAGCACTCACAACCCCTCCCTTTCCCCCCAGGAGAGGTAAGTAGGCCACAACCCTTTACTTCTTTCTCTCCCTGGTCCTCTAATGCCAGGGCAGCTAATCAAACCCCAGTTATGTGGGTCGCAGTCATGGGTCCACCTGTCCGTGGCATCATGTGTTGATTTACATGGCTGTGCAACACATAGATGCTGGCAGCCCTGCTAAGAGAAGTTTCAAATGCAAATGAATGTTCTTTTTTCACCAGCAGAAAATGTCATACCAATCATATGAAGTAACATCACATGGGATGTTAGTGTGATTGGCAGTGATGCTGCCTATAATAATGTCATATGTCTACCATCATTGGTGACAGTGGCAGCATCAGGTAACCAGGGTCAACTAGTAGGTGTCCTGCCTCCCTCTGTCAATATCCCTACTCCCTCATCAATGTAAATGAAATGGTCCCTGTCAATAACAGGGGTGATTCCAAGATAGTGGTGGTAGTGTGAGCAGCTAAACACGGCTCTGGGTTGAGAACTATTAAAAACAATGCAAACCTGCAAACTACTGTAAATAGCTACTCGAAATCAATATCTGAAATGCCTGTGACATCGAGAAGGTCAAGAAAGAAAAGACAAAGTGAAGTAAAAGGGAGAACAACCGTGAAACCTCAGAAGGGGACAAAATGCAGGATGAAGCAGATGACAATGGCAACTGAAGAAGAAAATTCTTCAGTCACCCCGGAGTGAAAAACTGACTAAATGAACTCCAAAGTTTTCAAGATAAATAGAATATATACAAACAAACAACAGAAGGCTGCAGGAAGTAGAAAGATGTTTTAACTAGGCATTCAGATGAAATAACTGGTATCCAAATTGCTGAAAAAGAGATGAAAGGAAAAAAAATAATTTATTTATTTTTATTTTACATTTGGTAACTGGGAAAGTCCAACTGGACAAAGTCCTTTTTCAGCAGAGGCCCGGGAGGAAAAGCTCTGTGTTTATGAACAATGGTATTATAACAACTGGAGGATACACAAATAACACTCACTGTAGTTAATATATACAATTACACAATTTTGGAAGTGTCCTTATACACAAATTTCATACACCTACGTTAAGATATACAATTCTGCAATTTTGGGAAGGTGTCATGCTACAGGGAAGGATACTATAAAATATAGATTTTATTCGTGGAAGCAATTGTACACTGATTTACAAGTTTGGTAACTAACATAGTCCATTGCACATGTCATAAGAATGAGAGATATAGTACATTTCTTAAATGAGGTAAGTTGGAGTGGCAGACAGGAAGACTAACAAGGAACAGGTGGTGGAACAGTAATAGAAATAAGAGCAAATAGTACAGAAAGTGACTGAACTCGTGGATAGGTCACACAAACACAACTTCAAGTCTGCAGCAGTACCAGAACACATTGAAGGGGAAGGACTGTAAAGTCTAAAATGTTTCGGCACATGAACTGAACTTGCTATTATTCATGTTAAAATAGAAAGAGGACGTATGGTAAATAATCCTAATCTGAGACTGAGAAAACAACCAAGACCTCTACTGATTAAAATGCAGACATATCTGCTAAATGAGGAAATTCTTTGTATTTCGTGGAAGAAAGTATCAATATTAAATGCTGAAAACACAGGAGTACGTGTAATTAATGACTTCTTTACAAACAATAACTAATGGAAAGGCTTTTCTTCCTTCCATTAGACTGCAGAAAAATGAAAATTTGTTTCAAGTTATTGTATACTGCATTACTTTGTGAGTCATCTACCCATTTGGATTAAAAACCCACAAAGATCCTTGAAAGGCACAAGATGAACTGGCAAAAACGTTGAAGAACTGGAACTGGGAGGGCATGATGAATGAACTTGTAACCAGTCAATAAATGCAGAAAAGCAAACTACGGACACGTCACTAGAGCTATTTCCTGTGAAGCCCTTTCCTATTTTACAAAAGAAAATGACGGATAAAACTAAAGAGATGAAAGAGGTTTCAAAAAGTGAGAGAGTCCATAAAACTATGCACTGGGAACATTAAATGAGGGCAGTACTTAAATTGGAAAGATATATATATTTGTATACCCAAGGATGTTTAATACAATTGAATAATACTTTAAAGTTATTGAAATCAGTAAGTACCAGACAGAAAGTAGCAAACTGATTAATGTAAATGCAAAATAGAAGTACTAATATCTTAAACTTTATTTTCAAATGAAATATTGTATGTAACTGGAGAGTTGCTACATTGCATGTTGTGTGGTGAAAGTATCATATTTTTCAATTTGAAAAAGAATGTGATATGCTTACAAGAAACGCTCTAAGATAGTGGGGAAAGACAAAAGAAATGAATGATGGATGAAAAATGAAATGATATATACTATATGTCAGAAATAAGTAGGTTGTATTATATAACTACTGCCCTGCTAATGTGTGCACAGGAAAGAATAAAATGTTAGAGAGACAAGTGTGTTGACGTAAAGAAAGTTAGAACTCACTGTATTAAGTCATTCACACCAATGGATATTTGTACTTGTAACTTCCAATGGCTGAATCCAAAGCTTTTTTGGCAAAATAGAGTTATGCCTTCAGATGTCAAACAATTGTTCATATCTCTGGAATTATAAAGCTATTAAAGAAATGTAAATGAATGACAAACTGTTCATCACAAACAAATCTTTACAGTGGTAGTCATCATCAGATTCTAAGCCTTAAACTAGATTTTGTAAATCATAATAATCACAGTGAATATTACTGTTGTGTTATTTTGTAAACAACTTGCAATATCTCATTCCCCTTGAAGCTCCATGCATGTTGTCAGCAGCATTTTATATATATGTTAGCTTTCATAAGAGGCTAAGTAGTTATGTCCATTTTACTTGGTTGTTGAGCCATTTATAAACATGGAAATTATGGCAATGTAAATAAATAGTATATGAACAACAATTAACTTCTCCTTAACAGTACTAGTCAGAGGTCAAATATCAGTGCAGTTGTGTTGCCTATCATCTAAGCTTTAAGATGCATGTAGCACGGCTTTGAAATTATTAATGCAAATATGAATAAAGAGCATTTGATGCTTAGATGTGTTAGTAGGATGTAACAGCAGAAACATATGGAGATGTCACTAGGCTGCTTTGGAGAATAGGTAAGGACTGACAATTTTAGAAATAAGATATTTAAACTGCTAGCTGCAAGCAAGTGAAGCAAATGGATTAGGGAGAATTATTTAAAAAGCAGTGCATTGAAAACATTGAGTGAGAGTGGTAGTTTACATTTATTAATATGTGTACTGTATACACATAAATACGCATTTATGATCCTAAAGAGTTTGAACTGGAAGCACCTAAGATGGAGAATAGATTTGTTAGAAGGGGTTATAATGTTACCCTGATTAGACAGGCTAGGGAAATTGCCTCAAAAGAAAAAATGGGGGATTTGTTAAAAGTGGAGTCTAGAAATAATACTGATGAAACTGGGTCATCACATGTTAGGTTTATTACTACTTATGGTACTAATACCTTCAAAATTAGGGAGTTATTAGATAAATTCTGGCACATATTGAAAATGGATGAATGTATTGATCAATGTCTGGGGGATAAGTGTCAATTTGGATATCGGAGGAGCAAAAACATTGGGAAATACCTCTCATGGAATAAGAAATGGGACACAGTTAGTGGTAAGGTTGATAGCAGTAAGGTGTAGGTAGTGCTACATGCGGTAACTGTGTATATTGTAAACTGGTTTCAGGTACCAAGTCCTTTACGTCAGTGAATACTCCACAGGTTTTCTTGATTAGTCGTGTTATTACATGTAATACAGAGTGGGTTATATACATGGCTGCCTGCCAGTATGGGGCTTTTTATGTGGGACAAACTTCAAGGGTGTTTAAGAGTAGGATTGCTGTTCATATTAGTGATATTAATTCTAAATGCCCTAGAAGTGCATTATACAAACATAAATCTGTACATGTTGTGACTCACTTTATTTTTGTAGGATTGGATAGTATAAGAAGAACGGGACTATCTAACTCACTTAAACATCAGTTATGAGATCGAAAAGAAAAGTTATGGATTATACATCTCAGGGCAATGTATAAACCTGGCATAAATGAATACTGGTAAAAATAATTTGCTAAAACTGAATTAAAATGAACATTATTGTTTTATATATATATATATATATATATATAATTCACTTTATATCCTTGAAATACTGAAATGTCGAAATTCCGTATTTTGAAGCTATAACGTCAAAAATTTAAAACCACAAAAACTCAGAACCGCAAAATTCAAAATCTCGCACACCGGATATTCTGAATTTCACGCTTCTACTCTACACACACACTCACGCACACACACCTCCCTCCCCACACACAAACACAAGCTCCATGTGGGAGGCTGCACCCCCCCACACCCCCTACTTAAATATTCTCACTCCGAGGTCGCACTACATACAAACACACACAAAACACCACCACCAGTACATTCTCCTCCCACACACACACATCACAGCAACAAAACACACTGACACACACCACAGCCCCTACCCAAAACCCTTAACACACACACACTTACCTGAATCCATAACCACAGTGAAACCTCAGAAGTGTGAAATTCAAAACCTCCGGTATTCGAGGTTTTGAATTTCATGCTTCTGAGCATTCTCTCTTCTCAGGATTCCACTTTATGGGCTCGAAATACTGAATTTCGATATTTCAGTATTTCGAGCTTCTAAAGTGAATCCATATATTTTTATTTGAATGAGGTGGCTGTGTTAAGGTTTAAATGGGTATAGATATGTGGTTGCGCTTGACAAATGAGGACCGTTCCTTTAAGAGATTGCTTTTAAAAGTGAAAGAGGTGTAGCTCCATTACTGCACTGATGACGTAAAAAGTGAAACCGGTCTGCTGTTAAACTTGGTGGTTATTGGAGCTGATCTTTATTTAGACTTTATTTTTGAACTATTTGTCTTTATTAAAAGACATTTTGGTTTATATGCTGTGTTCGAGTGCTGGATATTCTGTGTTGGTATATATATATACATATATGTATAAATAAATGGATCTACTGAAATCCTGACACCCATATGACTGATGGTCATATTACCGAGATGAAAATAGCAAAACTTGAAAAACATGAACATCGACTCTTTCCAAGTGTAAGTAAACATTTGCCCAAACATAAATGAGACTCACGCAGAAGCAAGTAAAACCTAACTAGTTGGGAGGGGGCTTCACCCCACAGACACACACACTCATATACATATACCAACTCTGGGATCGCACTACAGTGGAGAAAAGGGCACATTGGGCAAGTGTTTATTTACCCTGGGAAAAAAGTCAACGTTCAGGTTTTTCAAGTTTTGCTATTTTCGTCTTGGGTATATGACCATCGATCATATGGGCTAAGTAGACCCATATATATATATATATATATGTGTGTGTGTGTGTGTGTGTATATATATATATATATATATATATATATATGTGTGTGTGTATGTGTGTGTGTATATATATATATATATATATATATATATATATATATATATATATATATAAAGAAATATTCCAGAGTTGTCACCCCAGCTGGAAATGTCCAAGGCACAAACAGATGTAAACGCTTAGATAAACTTCAGCGAAACTTTAATAAAACAGCACAAATAAAATATATAAAAGATAAATGCTTTCAGGATGAGAAAATAACACTTCTTCAGATCTAAATCTCATAATGATGACTTCCGTTTTAAAGGACAAGTAGCCAATTAAAAGGATCTCCTAAGCCGTCACCCCCAGGGGCCAGCTTCAATGAATAATTAAAATCCAAGCCTAAAAACCTGTATACAACACACAGGTCAATCAACATTATCTTCTAAGTCAACATCCCTTAAGGGCTGGCTTCAATAGATAATTAGAGATCAGTCCAGGAGATCTACATGCTTGCATCATTCCAGTCCATCGCATTTCAGTTAATTCAATTATGTTATTCAGATCTCCACCTCTAAGATTATCCGAAACAACTAGTAAAACTGTAAAACAAAACTTGTGACCAGTATTCTCCTTTGCGTGTTTCACTAGCAGATTCTTCAAGTCACCTAGATGAATGTCATTTATATGTTTCAACATCGTCTCTTTAAACTGTCTGGTTGTCTTACCCACATAAAATTTGTCACATAGATCACAAGTGGCTAAATATACAAAATTCCTAGTTGTACAATCTGCATAAAATTTTGGGGCATAACATATTCCAGAAACTAGAAGTATAAACTCTTGACTTTAGAAATATATCTGCAATTACTGCAACGTCTATAAGCATATGTACCAATTCTACAGGATATTGCCCCCATTTGGCATCATTGGCTTATGACACAAAATCTGCTTCAAATTCCGACTGTTCTTATAAGTAAACTGTGGCTTGTTTCCAACTATTTTCTTTACCTCTTCTACCTCTGCTAACAAAATGTTCCTGTTCTTCCTAATGATTTCATAAATATATATATTCTGTCCCCTGTGTAAGTCAAAGTAAGTCTCTGCTGCCAGTTTTCCTTCCTTTGTTTCACAGTGTCAATTTCTGGTTGTGACCTATCATTTCTGTATAAATATGGTTTTGCCTGCTGTCCACGATTAATTTGCACAAATCACTTAGCTTCTTCTGTTTCTGTCCTCTGATATCCTCTTTTGTTAAAACACTGTGCCATCTCTCATCTTGCTATTGTGAAGTCTTTCTCCTTAGTATATAATCTTGAACATCTCAGGAATTGACCTTTTAGAATGTTCTTATAGATGTAGTCTGGATGCATACTATTTCAAGTGAGGTAGTTGTTCTTCCAACAATTCTTTTTATACATGCGTGTATTAATAACTCTATCTTCATGTATTACTAGCTCTACATCCAGAAAATCCATTTTCTGATCCGAGTATTTGGTTGTACTTTGCATATATATTCAAGAAAGGATTGCAGCTGTAGAGCTGTACCTCCCCAAAGAATGAATAAGTCAACTACAAAATGGTTATAAAACTTCACATATTCAGAAAATGGATTATTATGAAAAATGTGTCTTTCTTCCCACTCTGCCATAACTTTGTTTGCGTAACTATTGGCACATGGGATATCCATGGCCACCCCTACCCCCCCACTGTTGCCAATAGATGTCTCCTTCAAACATGAAGACGTTATGCTCAAGAACTATTTTCAATAGTGTGCAAATAAGTTCAATTCTGTTCTCTGTATAGTCTGTTTCCTTGGTCAAAAAATCTTTAACTGAAATTATGCCTAAATCATTCGGAATAACAGTAAACAGACTTTGCACATACATCATAACCACAATATATTTACTATTTGTCCTTTCTTGTATCAGGTATTGGCTCAAAGTGGTTAGAAAGTGCTCAATATCTTTGGGCTCAGCTGAAGCCTCTTTAGTTTTTGTTCAATAGAAATGGAGGCTGGTTCTATGGCCCATCCTGCTCCAGCCACTATCGGTCAAATCGGAGGATCTGATGGATGTTTATGCACTTTAGGAAATCTATTGAAAACTGGCATAACCAGATGTTCCACATTCAGATATTCAAATAATTCTGTTGTAATCAAATTATTCCTATGCAGACTCATAAGCATGCTTTTAATAGAGTTTTTTATCTTGGTCACTTCCCTCCTAGTAATGTACGTATATGTCTTATCATCCCTTAATAGAGCTTGCATCTTATTCAGATAGAAAGTTTTGTCCAGTAGGACTATGGTCCCTCCTTTGTCTGCTGGTTTTATAATTCCTTTCTTTCTTTGTTACATTATGAAACCAGTGTCGTCTTTGTCTTAGTCTATCATTTATTTCTTGTTCATAGACTTTGATGAACGTCTCTACCATATGATTGAAATGTGGGATAAATACACTTGGTTTCTCTAAATATTAGCTTGCTGTTCATTGTTAACTCCAAATAATTGCTTGAGCATTAATTTGTATATATTCACACACACACACACACACACACACACATATATATATATATATATATATATATATATATATATATATATATATATATATGGGTCTATATCACATCAGACAGATATATCAAACTTCAAAGTCCCAAAGCTGAAAAATATGAAGGAACAGATCAATGAGTTTTTTTTCCCAGGGAAAAAAATTGCTGATCAAAAAAGAGTATACAGTCAAAATTAAGTGGGGGGGCTTCACCCTCCACACACCCCCACCCCCAACTTAAATAGACCAGCTCCGACATTGCACCACAGTGGAGAAAACAGCAAAGCTCGGAGAACGGCCAAGCAAATTTTTTCCCTGGGAAAAAAATCATTGATCTGTTCCTTCGCATTTTTCAGCTTTTGGACTTTGAAGTTCGATATATCAGCGTTCGCTGATGTGATATAGACCCTATATATATATATATATATATATATATATATATATATATATATATATATATATATGGTTAAGTGGCCTCCTCAAGGTCACACAGTAGGCAATTGGAAGCTAAGAGAATCAAACACAGTACAGCATGAAGCGGTTCATTAATAGCTCATAGTCTTAATCCTGTGTGCTGCCACACTAGTCAGCAGAGCAACAATATTCATACCCAAAAAATTATCTGTACTGTACAATAGAATTAAGAACAAAATTAGCTTTTTTAATTTTAATAAATGATTAAATACTTTATTCCTATACTCTAAATTGTGTGTTTTCAGAGGCATTACAAAAGTTTAAAAAATGCAAGATCTGAAGCATGCATTATATTAAAGTGGACTGAATCCCTGTCTCCTTTTTTCTACACTCACTGAGATGCTTTTGTATTTGTTCCTTATTACAGTTCTGTGATTACTATGGACCTTAAGTAGTTATACCTAAAATGTGATTTGTACTCTGAAAGATAATTTCAAAAACACTGAAATCACTAAGTACCAGAAGGAAAACAGCTATCTGCCATTGCATCCTAGATGGTTAAAATTTTGTTTGCTTTCATGTTGCAGACTGGGAGATTTTTGGCCTGCAAATTGAGCTCTTTTGTTATTAGTAGTTTTAGAATGCAGTTTGCTTTTCTGCTATATTCAGAGGTGGGACTTAGAGCAGTAAACTTTCGTTATTGACAAGCTCTGATTGATTACAAGACAAGAGATGCAGCTGAAGTAATGATTTGTCTAGATAGTTAACAAGCTTTACCTTCTGAAATAGCTGCAACATTTGAGATATCTAATGAAGTTTAAGGGAAATTGTGTACCAGCTGCAGGAATGAATAGAATATTAAAGTGACAACTATGCTAAGTGAAATAGGCTAGATCTGAATGGATGAGTGTCTCATAGCACAAGAACAGAGTGATAGCTTCAGAAATAGGATAATTTAAATTGGGAGTTGCACTCTGAAAGATACTTTTTAAAAAAAATCAGTCAGTACCTGAGAGAAAATAACTATCTGATATGTACTGCTTTTTGATAAAAGTGTAATTTGTTTCCAACATGTGTGTTGGAAGGGGTTCTCAGGCAATAGAAATACTCTGCTTCTGCTTGCTCCTGAAAAGAAGGATCCAACAGGATACTTTTTTCAGATACTTAACAAGCCTGGCCCTTTCAAAACAGCTGAATAAAATTTTAAAGTGACACATACTACAGGAAAGAAGACGTATACCAACATAAGGGTGCCCAGTTGAACAACAATAGAGGGACAGTTTCATAAATAAGATATTTAACCTTCAGCTATAGGCAAATAAAACAAATTGATCAGCTGTTTATAGCACATGTCCCCTAGTCCAAATGTTAAATTAGTGTTTGTGTCTGTTTAGAACAGGGTAGAATAAGGTTTACAGTTCTTTTTTTTTCTCACAGAGAAATAGTTCTACTGCCTTAAGAGAATATGCACATAATTAGCATATTTATTATTTTTTTTTTTGAAAGGGAGGGAAATGTGTGCTCTAATGAAATAAGAGATCAGGTTCATTTAGGACAATACTACATAAAATGTATAAAATGATACAAGAAATGATAGAAACAGACTATTAAAGGGCCAGCTTGTAACAGGAAGTCAAAGAATACATGAAAAGTAAAATAAACGACACATTTTATTATGTCACAATTTGATTTATTAGTCTGGAATTTTAATGGGTGGGTGGACAAGAGAAAACAGGATAAGCTGCTGTCTTATATTTACTATATAAAGCACAGAAAATAATCTTACAAGAAACATACCTGAATCATAAATAGCATGAAAGTTTTGAAATGAAAAGTGCGCAAAATGAACCAAAACAACCCCTTAATATCCAACCTTGAGACGGCAACCCACCGTCTATGCTATGTTGTATAAAGCAACGAGTAGACCACGACTTGAACAAGGGAAAAAGTTTAATGACAAATCCTCACTGAAAAGCGAGTCCACAATACAAAATGTTAAGCGCTTTCATCTGCATAAGCAGACTTCTTCAGAACAATAAAAACAATTTGAACACATCCTTTTAAAAACTTTTTGGCGCCACTAATTCTTTCCTCATATTTAAAGTGCTAGTGCATCAAAACTAAAAACCTAATCATGATATAATTAATCTCATCTCATTTCGTAAAGTATTAACAACATATTTAAATTACTTGTAGGATTGCAAGGAACCACCACGAACCACCATAAAATAAGCAAGTAATTTATTTGAAGAGAGAACAAGCGCTTTCATGCACTATCCCAGTGCGCTTCCTCAGGTTACATATTTAAATTATCACACTACTATAATGTATTTATAGTAAATCATTATGTTAATACATAACTAATGTCATTTAATTTTTTTTTTTAAAAAACCTATTAGCAATACTATTAAAACTTAGTGTAACAGGTTAATAAATGAACCACTTTTAAATACATACAAACTAAGAAAATTGATAGAATAACATGTTTTGCATTAGCATGGAGTTTCTGAAAGGTATGAAGTCTGAAACTCAAATGTCTGTCATTATTTTCTGACTTCAACCCTCAATAATTTGCCAATGATTTACAGTAAACCATAATTTTAGTAGAAATGGGCCAAAAATAAGAGGCCAAAATCTGGACATTCTGTAAAAGTCTGTACCGTTGAGAGGTATGGCTGCAATATATATTTGAAGGTGATAATGCTCAATGCTACAAGTCTTAACAAGAAACTCCATCCCCTTCAAGCCTTTCTGTCCTTGGAGAGTGTAGACATTTGTGTGGTAATGGAGACATGGTTTAAAGTCATGGAGAACACCCCAGCAGTACAAGGTTATAATGCCTTTCACACCTTTGTATAAGCAACTGCACAACAGGGAATTAAAGGTGGAGGGGTGTATTCTATTTTAAAAACAATCTCACATGCAGAATAGTTAAAGTATATGATCCACTGGAACTCATACATCTGCAACTCACTATAAACAAGGCCTCATATTATATCCTTGCAACCTACAGGTCTTCCCCTCCATTTCCCAGCAACCTATACTACGTGTCTCAATGAGTCCCTCACTGTTCAACCCAACATGATCTCCATGGGGGGATCTCAACTACCCTTTATAGATTGGGAATCCTACACCACTTCTAATGCACAAGCCCAACAATTACTAAACTTCGTTTATACCAACATCCTGGGAAAGTGAATCCATTCTCCTACCAGGGGTAAACCATCCTTGACCTTGGACTCACAAACATGGGGAACGATGTTCCTCACCCAATGTAATGTCCTCACTCATCACATCTGACCATAAGGCAGTATTTTTTGAAAGAAAAATTACATCCGGGGACCCAGTGAAACCAAACAAATTTAGGAATTATTCCAAAGCAAACCTCTCTCTATTAAGCTACATCTTGGATAAATTCCAAGTACCCCCAAATCCACTAAACACCATAGCATATACTGAGGTATTTACAAAATCCCTGTATAACCAAATTGATAGCTGTATAGACTGAGCTGTGCCCACTCATATTAAGAATAATTTAAACTCAAAAGACAAACTACCCTGGCGGAATCATAATATCAATTGGTTATACAACAAAATTAAAAAAAAGTCTTAGCCAAGCGTAGACAGAACAAAACCCAACATACTAAATAATTTCTGCTCAATCTACACAAGCAGCTAAGAGGGTTAATTAATACTTTAAATGTTACCAGAAGCCATTGCCAACCTTTTGGCTGACAGGTTCAACTCAAAGTCCCCCACCCCCCACTCCACTGATCTGAGTAAGTACGGGCCTATAAGTCTGACCATGACCAGCCTATTATGTAAGGCCATGGAAAGAATCACAATGGACATGATAAATGAGGACAAGGGTAACCTGCAAATGTGGACTCATCACAGTTCAGCTTTATTACATGCCTATTAAATCTGGTGGACATCATTGAGAGGGTCACCAAAGCAATGAATGTGGGCAACACTGTGGACACAGCTTACCTCAACCTAGCCAAGGCTTTTGATACAATACCCAACTCAGGCATTATAAACAAGGTCATTGAATTAGGTATAAACCCACTGATAGGACCCAAGAGGTCAAAATAAGTGAGGCCACCTTCACCAGCAGGCCAGTCACTAGTGGAGTCCACTAAGGCTCAGTACTGGGCCCGCTCTTTTTTCACATCTATTTCTCTGAAGTGGAAGCAAATGCTGAAGGTTTATGGCTGACTAAGTTTGCAGATGATTGCAGGCTGGGGGTTATCATCGACTCCCCTGCAGACACTAGCATTTATATATTTAGATAGAAGACATATCGCTGACTAACAAATAGTGGCTAAGCCATGTTCTTAAACTCAGTGCTAAGAAATGCATAATTGTACTCTTTGGGAAGTCAACTATTATGGTTAATAACCATGTTGATAATACTCCCCTAAGAGTCGACCTAGTGGTTAGGGATCTGGGTACACATGTAGACAGTAGTCTTTCCTTCAACCACCATGTGACCACAGTGATGAGCAGTGGTGAGGAAATCCTTTTATGCTGCACAACTTATAAGTAAGGGCATGGCATCTAGGTTCAAAGAGGTCCTTATCCCATTGTACTCTGTCCTTATCAGACCAATCATAGAGTACAATGCTCCCTTTGGTATATACCTGACCAGGCATATGTAGCAGACAGAGCAACCTCAGAGGTTCCTTATAAAAGAATACAAAGCATAATAAGCCTACCTTATGCAAAGTGCCTTAAAGCCTCTTGCCTCTACTCAGTCTCCTATAGGTTGCTGATGGGTGATCCATGCCTGGCTTACAAGGCATCTGCAAACCCCACACTTATTAGTCTATTGCATATTCTTAAGTCAAACAGTATCAGAAATACATGGTCTAAGGACCTGAATTTTGTCTGTGACTTAAACAGAACATGCTGGGGAGACAGACCCAAGAGACTGCACCTCCTATGGAACATGCTTCCCATCCATGTGAAGCTGCATTCATCTACTAACCAATTTAAGAACAACCTTGACTAATGGATGGGAAACCGGAAATTTATACCAGGTCTGGCACCCATGTCCCTTATGGACTGAGGTAGCTTATAAATGCCTTACCCGCAATGCCCTGTTTGGATAAAAGACGTCATTATTCTTTCAGGAAATCTTGGCTAGGTTTAGAAAGGCACCTAGGTTGTTAGCCTGCTAATAATCTATGAATATATTAATCTATAAAAATTACTGACACGAGATATAAAGAATATTATGGGAGAAGTTATACCATTACGTCAAGGATGTATGTTAGTGGATGGAAAGTAAACCACTATAGAAAATAAGGAAGAAATCTCTGGAGAGCCAGGATATCACAGAGTACTGGCTGAAGACAGATAGACACTGAAATGTGTTCATATATTTGGGCTCATCAGTATAATGAAAATAAGACAGAATCAATTGGAATAGACACTTTCAGGAAAATTTGATTCTTGGGAAAGATTACATAGATGTTATATATTAAAAGAATACTGTAACATGCTGCAAACTACTAAACCACATCTGGTGATAGTGTCAGACTATGCACCTATACAAATTACATTTTGTAAGCAAGTTAAAAAATTAATGTGACAAACATTGGCATTTTCCTGCATTTCATCTTAAAATGAAGCTGTTTAATGGTTGGGTCCATGAAACTGAGAAAGAAATGTTATTATACTGATTCTAAGTAGAACAGAGTTTGCAAATTATTGGAACAATTGTAAATTAAAACATTGGAAATGTGGTCACAATGACAGCAAATGAGATGTATCACAACAGGTATCTAGAAAGCTTTAAAACAAGTTCATAGGTTCATAGGTAGGTATTAGGCTATCGGCACTAGGGCCCATACAAGCCTAGCCAAAAAATGTACCCTGGCTTTCGCCACCCAAGAAAATTATTTTCCTGTGCCCCTGTCGAGCAGAGCCACAGAAGTGATCCCCGGGGTGAATTTCCCATTTCCCATCCATTCATCAAGATTTTTCTTGAAGAGTGCTAATGAGGAGCTCTGTTTGACATGGATAGGTAGTCTGTTTCAGAGTATGGGAAGTCTCTGGGACAGGAATCTATCCCTCCAGCATGTTCTGTTCATTGTGGTGACAAGGTTTAGGTCCCTAGAGCGTGTAGCTCGGAGGGATTGGGATTTCTTTAAGTGGAGCATGTCCAACAGCTCTGGGTTTGACATAGCTTTGTTTGTTAGGCAGAGATCGCCCCTGACTAGGCGATATGCGATGGAGTAAAGCTGTAGTTTTTTGAGATGGTCTGCATAGGGCATCTGTTTGAGGCCAGTAATCCTCTTTGTGAGGTATTTCTGTGGTCTTTCCAGTTGTTGTAGATGTCCTGTGAGGTACATACCAAAAGGGGCGTTGTACTCTATAATGGGTCTAATGAGTGATGAGTAGAGGGGAACAATGACCTCTTTTTTTCTGGATGAGAATCCTTTTGTGATGAGATGAGCCACGTAGAAGGATTTCCTGACCACTGTGGCAATGTGATTATCAAAGGAGAGACTACTGTCCACCTGTGTCCCAAGGTCTCTCATCACATTTTCAGCATTAAGTAGACTACCAGCTATGTGGTAGTTCATGGGTACAGAGTTTTTACCAAAGGGGATGACGATACACTTTTTGGCATTGAGCTTCAAGCCATGGCTTTGACACCAGGTATCTGTCTCAGTGAGGCCCTTTTGTAGTTTGTCCACATCATTAGGAGTTTCGATTATGGCTCCTAGTTTGCAGTCATCTGCAATCTTTGTTAGCCAAAGACCTTCTGTGTTGGCCTGCACTTCAGAGAAGTAGATACCAAACAGGAGAGGACCCAGGACTGAACCCTGTGGTACTCCACTTGTCACTAGTCTGATGTCGGATTTGGAATCCACTACTTTCACAGTGTGGGTTCTGTCCGTGAGCAGTGTGGGTTCTGTCCGTGAGCCAGTTGGCAACCCATCTTGTGACATTGGGATTTATACCTAGTTTAGTGAGCTTATCCATAACTCCAGAGTGGGGGATGGTGTCAAAAGCCTTGGCGAGATCTAGATAAGCTGTATGAACCATTTTACCCTCATCTATGGCTTTGGTGACTGCTTCAAAGAAGTCAATCAGGTTTAGGAGACATGATCTGCCTTTTACAAATCCAAACTGGGTAGGGTCCAGAGTTTGGAGATTACCAATGTCTTTGTTTATATGTTCCATGGCCTTGCAGACCAGGCTCATCAGGTTAATGGGGCGGTAGTTCCCAGGGTCCGTCATGGCTCCCCCTTTGTGGAGTGGGATAACCGTCACGGTGTGCCATTCAGTGGGTACAAAGCCTGAGGTGAGGCTATGATTGAACATGGTACTTAGGTAGGGTGCCAGTTCATTCTGTAGTTCGTGTAGAACACAGCCGGGGATATTGTCAGGTCCCATGGATGCTGTGTTATTGGCTTTGGAGAGTGTGTTTTTTACCTGTGCAGCTGTGATTATAGGAACTTTGCATTCTTCCGGTATAGAGATGGGCCCTCTAGGGGGTGAGAGGGGGGTAAAGTTAGCACTGAACCTATCTGCTAGGATGTTGGCAATATCAGTTGCTTCTGTATATTTAGTGCCATTGTGCTGTAACTCAGAGCAGATCTGAGTGTTCCCATTTAGATTCTTGACATAGCTATAGAATGCTTTGTGGTTGTCTTTAGAGTCAGTGGAAATTTTGTTTTCGTAACTAGCTTTGGAGGATTTTATGAGAGATCTCAGCTTCTTACTGAGGTTGACCAGGGAGTTCCTCCAGTCATGGGATTTTACTCTTTTTTGCAACAGTTTCTTTCTTCTGTTGTATAGTTTGTTTATGGCAGAGGACCACCAGATTGGCTTCCTTTTTTTGGAGGATAACATCTTGGTTCTATTAGGGATAGCATGATCCATGCACTCGTGTAAGTGCTTATAAAGTGCATTTGTGTAGGATTCGGCAGTCATACTTCTATTGTCCGTCTGCATGGGTGTCATGAAGTTTGCTACTTCTGTCTTAAGAAGTGTGAAGTTGGCTTT
Organism: Protopterus annectens; assembly: GCF_019279795.1. Taxonomy (NCBI): domain Eukaryota; kingdom Metazoa; phylum Chordata; order Ceratodontiformes; family Protopteridae; genus Protopterus; species Protopterus annectens. The sequence goes on along the minus strand of NC_056746.1, from coordinate 1,060,865,802 downwards.
GGAGAAGTTTTTTATGATGGTTTCCCTAATTGGGGGTGGGATATGGATGTCTAGGCTGATTAGCTTGTGGTCAGATCTGACCAACGAGGAATTGACCTCTGGTGTGGAACACCGGTTTCCCATGATGGTAATGACCAGGTCTAGGATATTGCTGCCCCTGGTGGGGGTGTGAATAAGTTGATCCAAGGCATTGGAATTTATGAATTCTGGAAAACGTTGAGCAAAAGAGTTGGTACATGAGTAGTTTTCCCAGTTAATGGTGGGGTAGTTGAAATTGCCCATTATTAGGGTGTTGGGTTGTACCCTAATACTTTCTAGTGTATCAAGAAATGAGGAGTGTGAATCCTGGGGCATGGTGGGGGGTCTGTAGCAAGCTACAATTTGGATTGTGGTCTTGCCCAGAATTCGTTGCACTTGGATAATCTCGGATGCATTATGCTGTGCAACTAGCCTAGAGGTGTGGATATCCTTAATGAATATGGACACGCCTCCGCCTTTAGTGCTTCGTTCTGGGTTAGGTGGCCGAAAGGTGTGGTATGAATTGTAGCCTGGTAATGCAGGGGTGCTCTCTGGAGCTTTGAACCAGGTCTCTGTCACTGCACAGATGTCAATGTTCTCCATTTTAAGGAGTGCCTTGAGTGAGTGCATTTTGAGGTTTAGACTTCTAGCATTGAGTAGCATTACCCTCAGATTTAGCTTGCTTGCACCTGTTACAGTGGTGAATTTGTCATTTGAACCTTGCCTAAAAAAGGCACTATAGGGGTGGCAAGAGCCTTAGCCAGTATCTGGAATCCTAAGGGCAACAGGTGCAGGCCATCTCTGGCAAAGCATCATGGTCTGTCGATCATGTCGTCCCAGGCAGACAAATACTGGATCCCCTTAGAATGACACCAGAAGCTTAGCCAATTGTTGAAGTCAATCATTTTGTCCTTGTACTGTGGTATCATTCTGGGTGATGGCAGGATGCTACTCAGGGTTAGGGTCATACCTGCCTGGGATACAAGATTGGAGAGCTCCTCCATGTCTCTTTTCATGTAGTCCAGGGAGGTACGTCTCAGGTCATTCACACCAACATGGACAATGACAGTGTCATATTTGTACTTATTGTGGAGTGACCTGAGTGCATGCATTATGTGGCGGATCCTGGCACCTGACAGGCAGCTGACAGTAAGTTTCTCTTTGTTTAGTCTAGTGAGTGGAACATCAGTGTGCCTGACTATAGAGTCACCTATGACTAGAGTGTTGGGTATGTTGTTATGCCTTATGGGCTGTGGTTGAGTGGTACACTGAGTTTATGGGCTATGTGGGCTTGTGGGCTAAGGGATTTACAGACGAAGAAAAGAAAGGGTGGGGCACAACAGGCTGAAAAGCAATTAAAACTAGAATGTCTATGCATGAGTGTTTAAAAATATAAACAAGTATAGAGCAGTGGTTATAAAACAAATATTTTGAATAACAAAAATCTGGAATTATGAGACTGATAAGATAGAAGTTGATCTAGGTAAACTATTACAGTATACTATATAGACAAGATGTTAAGATTTAGAATAACACAGCAGAAGTGGCAACCATATTTGAGACAGTTGCAAGTACCTCAGTTAACAGAAGTGGAAAGAGGAGTATTAATACTGAAAATACAGGACACTGAAAGTAAAGAAGCAGTCAGAAACCAAAATACCTGGAAAATTCTTGAAAGTGATGGGATTCCAATAGAAGTGTGGAAAAAGAAGGACCAGGAGATAATAAAAGTAAGGCTACTACTTTTTAATATTTTTTTTCTGGGTAGAGATCTGATCCTGATTTGGAAAGAAGCAATAGAGACAGTTATAAAGTTTCAGGGTCCTACTGACCCATTTGATCCTGAATCTTGACCTCAAAGCATTTCTAATAATTTTGGCAAAAAGAATAGCAAAGATATTTACACTAGTAATATACCTAGATCAATGGGTTTGACAATATTAACATAATCCTTATATTCAAAAGGTTGCATTGGACAATAACAGTATACTAATGATAATAAGTTTGGATGCTGAAATAGTGTTTGACAGATTAAGCTGGGAATTTATAAAGAAATCTTTTTAGGGATTTGGGTTTCCATGAACATGAACAGCATTAATGTTTAATATCTCCACAGGCGAACAAGCACAAGGGTGAAGTGTACTAATGAGCTGTCTAAAGTGTTTAGTACTACAAAAGGAACTAGGCAGAAATGTCCACTTTCACCAGTACTATTTGTTTTGTATTTTCTGAGATTAGTTAGAAACATAAAACAATCAAATATATTTGGATATACATGAAGAAATGCTAATGAGAAAATAGCCCTTTTTGTGGATGACATAATATTGTATGTTATCAATCAAGAACTGGGTATAAAAATTATATTTGATAAGATGAAATATTTTACTAGTATAGCATAAAATAAAGCAAATGAAACAAAACACAAAAACTATAGTAATGAGTTAGAGGATTAAGGAGCTGTTAATGAGCTCTTTCCTGTGGTCCAGTGGTGCCAGGTTTGATTCCCTCAGCTTCCATTGCCTAACTGTGTGACTCTGAGCAAGTCACTTTACCAGACACCTGTACCAGGCTGTGTTTGAAAAAGGATAATGTAGATCAGTGCTATATCTGGAAAATAAATTATGCCCTAATACATGAGATGATAGAAAACATGTGGGGCCATAGCAAGATGGGATACTTGGGAATTTGGCTGAAACAGCAATATTGAGCAAGCAGCTAAAGAAATGTGGGAAAAATTGCTCAAAAGATTATAATTAAGATAAGCATATGCAAATTGTTATTTAGGGACATCGACAATAAGAAACAAGTGATTAAGATGTTTTGCTCCCTCAGATTCTGTATGTAAGTCAAGAAAATATGTATCAACCGAGAGAATCAGATATGGATGAATATGAAAAAGGAAGGTTTTTTGAAGGAGGGATAAAAGAAAAATGGCGAAATGGGAAAACTAATACTGACAAAGGAATAGGATGATTTGCAACTAATAGATTTGTAGGTATACTGTAAAACAACACAGCTTAGATTAATATAGTTGAGATGTGATTTAGAATATATGTCTAGATGGAAAGACATGATAGGCATAGTCCCTGAGGAGGCAATTATAGCATTTTACATGGGCATTTGAGTAGATTTAGGAAAGGGATAATAAAGATCATTATGAACAGCAGCCTTATATATGTAAAACGCCTTAGCAAGTCTTCACTTTAAAGTATGTTAGAATATATTATATTATATATAGTAATAAGAAAAACACAGAAGAAAGTATGATGAGCATTTGAAAAAGAAAGAACAGTTAACCAAGAATCTGGGAGCATACAATAAAAGGAGATGAGGTAATAAAATAGGATTAAGCTAGACAAACATTTGGTTTTAGATTTCAGATCAACTTACATACACGTCCAATGTTAGAGTCGAAGAAATGTGTGCACAAGCCGGATAGTAAATCATAAACAGAAGATGAGAATTATCATATGGAGAATGAGTAATAAGTAGAACATATAAGGCAGTATTATACTTGATAAGACAATGCAGTATAAAATTAAAGATAACATTATGTGTAACATAACAATATTATAAGTACTTGAGTATTTTAATCATTCACCAGAGATATTGTACATGGTCAGTGGAAGGACATCTGCTTTACCCCTAGGTGTGCAGGTAAATTTAGAAAATTTAGAATTTTCACATGGAAATGTTTGCACAGGTTTTTCTATACCCCAACAAGACTTGAAAAAATGTTCCCACAGACAAGAGGCATATGTCAGAGATGTGATGGTTCAGGAAGAGGTTATGCCAAGTCTTATACTTGAAAAGAATGTTCTGGCTGAATTGATATAAAATAACATATATGAAAAAGGTACTAAAGAGGTAAAAGCATTGAGATCTTTAGTGTTGACAGTGGCTATGAAAAAGCCACAACTAGAAAATGGAAAACCAAAGACAAACCATCACTAAGGAGGTAAAAAAGATGATTACAGAGATTGAAGGTATTTAAATGAGAAGTATTACTGATCAGAAACAGAACTCTATTAAAAATGAACTTATGGGATTCTGTTAATAAAATTGAGCTTGAATAGGGCACTGATATGGAGCAAGGCCTAAGATGTAGACCAATTTAATAAAATAGATTGTAATACAAATTAAGAAGTCACTGGTCCAACTGTTAAGATTTGTAATATGAGAAACCAAAATGCTGAAACAGACCAAGAAGTAAAAATGAACTGGCAGATTTATTTCCCACAAGCACCAAACACAAAGAACAATGTGTAATTCTGAATATTTAATATAAAAATAAAAATACAACACATAAGTGCTTTCGTTTAGGCAGTGTAATCTTCATCAGACGAAAGTATAATATAAAGCAAGCATTTAAATATTACACAGTTCATTCTGATTGGACACAAGGAAAACAGCTAGCAATGACAAGGAAAAGAAACATTAACCCTTCAATCTCGATTTTCAATTTTCTGATCTCAGATGTATATTAAAAAATATAATGTGTTAAAAAATTTGTGTTTCAATTAAAAGCAAACAATTCTAAAGGCCCTTTCCCTAATATTTTGGTGTCTCTACTCTGAAAGAAGTTGTTAGTAAATTAATAATACATTCATTAAAACATAGTCCTATTCTTTATACTATTTTAGTTCTTTCAAGGGCCTTTAATTTTAAGACAGGAGTAATATAAGTCCTGTTATTAACACCAGACCATTTATCAGCATGCAGTAAAGTCTGCCATCTAAGTTCTTTTAATTCTAACAATGCCCCCTCCAAGGTTTTTTATTGTTGATATCTACATGGTCTATGGCCATGAACCTGAAATTATGGTTGATGTTGTCATGAATATGTCTAGCTAAGTCATTGTTTAGGTTCTTCTTTTTAATGGCATAGTCATGTTCATACATTCTGCTGGTAAATTTTCTTTCTGTTTTCCCTAACGTAGAACACAGGACACTGGTCACATGTAGCCACATAGACAACTGCCTTTGAAGAACAATTATATCTCCCTTTAATACTATATTTAATGTTGTTTATAGCAAACATATCTCCAGTTTTAACCTTGTAACACCAATTGCATGACTCACATTTATGAGTACCCAAGCAACCTGTCATATTCTGAGCATGCCTGTTCCTGAGAAGATCTTTTAAGTTCTTACCTTTCCTATACGTTATTATCGGTTTGTCACCTAAGTGAGTTCTGATGTCAATGTCCTCCATTAGGATATCCCAATTCTTGTGGAAAATCCACTTTAAACTGTGAGAGTCAGAACTGTATGTGACAATCAAAGATTTAAGGAAAGGGGTATTTTGCTTCTCTGATGCTCTGATTTCTATACTCGACAAGTCACTATCTAGAATATTAAAACCAACAATTGGTTTAAAATTACCTATTTCTCTCTTCTCAGTAACCTTCCTTTATGAGTTCATTGAGTAGGTCCACTGGGTATGCTCTCCTTAGAAACATAGATTTCAAATTTGTGCACTCCAAGTTGAAATCCTCTTCCCTAGAGGCCATGCAGGCAGCTCGAACAAGCTGCCCTTTGACTACTGATCTCTTTTAATGTCTCGGGTGGGAGCTACTGTAGTGCAGAAAAGAATTCAAATACGTTTCTTTTCTGTAAATTGTAGTGGCATAACTTCCATTGATTTTGTCTTTGAACAAATGGATATCTAGGTAGTCCATATAGTCCAAATTAATGACCCAAGTAAATTGTAGAAAGGTAGTTGTGGTGTTGATATATTCTAAAAACTGGTCTAACATAGATGGGGAACCCTTCCAAATTAAACTAATATCCTGGTACCTATAATACATTTTGATGTAAGAATGGTAATTGGACTGGAATACAAAATGTCTCTCCCATTACGCCATGACCATATTTGCGAATGCCCCAGCACAACCTGATCCCATGGCCACTCCGGTTGTTTGCAAAAAGTATTTATTGTTGAAAGAAAAGTAATTGTTGGTTAATACTATCTCCAACAATTCTGAGATTAGATTTATTTTCCCCTGATCTACTTCATGTTCAAATAACATTTCGCTAACCCGTTCTAAGCCAATGGTTTGTGGGATGACAGTGTACAAATCCCTGACATCTGTACTAACTAATAGGTCATTCACATTATACTCTGTTCTGTTAATCTATTCTAAAAAGGTCCAGGAATCTTTACATATCTGGGTTTCCTTTCTTTTGTAATATTTTCTTTAATTCATGATCCAAGTATTGGGCACAGGCTGTTGTAATGGAGTCCCTTCCATCTACCAAGGGTCTCATGGGAGGATCTGAGAGACTCTTGTGGATTTTGGGGATGCCAAAAACACTGGGACTCTTGGGGTAATAATGTTCAAGTAATTGTACAAAGAAATATCCATTCTTCTTTCTAAGAATATGTCATTCAATTGGCCATAAATCTTTTTATATGCCTTATAATCATCCCCAAAATCCACTAGGGATATATATGTAATACCAATATTTATTATGTGATATAGTACCATCTAGTGGACAGATGGTAAATGACATGTGTTAGTACTGGAGATTGAAACAATTTGCATAATGTGATAGTTTTAAAAGTTTTTATATATATTTATTTATTATTATTAAGTGTATATAAGTATTTTATACACATGAAGATTAATTAAGACAAGGAACTATTACATTTTTTATATTTATAATTTGTATTATATAAGGAAAATGTTTCACAATTGATGCTATAACAGTTTTTGAATTGATTAATTAATTGTTTTATTGATTGATTAGACAAGTATATAAGGACTGTGCAATTTTAATTTTATGTACAGTCTGAGGAAGCCCTGGTGGGGTGAAAGCGCTAACTGAATAAAGAACGTTCCTGTTTTACTCTCTAGAGTCGTTGGATTTTGTACTCTATACTGAATTTCATTGCTGAATAGAATTGAGAAACGCCAGCCTATATCGCATGATTTACTGATTTTTATTCTTTTAATAGGAACGCTGCTCTATCCATGTAATACTTTTGATATTTTGTCTTACTTAGATGCAGACTTTATTGCATGCTGATAAATGGCCTGGTATTAATAACAGGACTTCTGTTACTCCTGTCTTAAAATTAAAGGCCCTTGAAAAAACTAAAATAGTATAAAGAATAGGAATATGTTTTAATGAATGTATTATTAATTTACTAATAACTTCTTTCAGAGTAGAGACACCAAAATATTAGGGAAGGGCCTTTAGAATTGTTTGCTTTTAACTGAAACACAATGTTTTTAACATATTGTATTTTTTAATACACATCTGAGATCATAAAATTGAAAATCGAGATTGAAGGGTTAATGTTTCTTTTCCTTGTCATTGCTAGCTGCTTTCCTTGTGTCCAATCAGAATGAACTGTGTAATATTTAAATGCTTGCTTTATATTATACTTTCGTCTGATGAAGTTTACACTGCCTAAACGAAAGCGCTTCCTTGTTGTATTTCTTATTTTTATTTCTATATTAAGTACTCAGAATTATACATTGTTCTTTGTGTTTGGTGCTTGTGGGAACTAAATCTGCCAGTTCATTTTTACAAGTTTGTAATATAGTGATAATAGATCAATATGGTCGCTAGTTATTTCTTGTGCTAAAATTATATATATGTAAGTACTTCAGTGTTTATGTTTTGCTTAAGGAGCAATGTTTAATTTATTTACATGTATAATAAAGGTGAGTTATTGGAACTTAAGTATAAGCACTGACTGACAAAAGATTAGTTTATTGGTATTATATAAACACATAACTATTAAATGGTTCTATCAGAAATCACTAGCAAAATAAGAAGTGCACCATGAAGGGGGATTGTACAGTAGGCAAAAATGAAAATGCTGTATACATTAAACTTTTTCCTCTTAAAAAAGTACTAGGGTCAGACCAGTCCCCCATTATGGGACATCACGCCTTATACCAGCCACAAAAGCAAGCCCAGTCCACCAATATCATATGTCCGCCCCAGTTTTGGATTATGTGGCAAGCTAGGTCACTCAAGGCATGTACAGTCCTCTATTGGCAGTACTGTCTGTCCCCAGTTACTTAAAATTGAGCAGACATAGTCTACCAGTTCATTTCTACAGTCCCAGAAACTGTTGTTTTACCCATGTCCCTATGAGCTAAAAATAATCCATAGGAAGTTACTAGGCTAATGGCCCTAGAGTATTAACAAGCCTAACAATGTGGTACCCTTGTTCTCTAGTTGACCATGGTTAGATGGTCACTGTTAGCAGAGAAAATGAATGATTAGCACCAACTGCCCCTATCCATGAGGGATATAGGTGAACACCACGGGGTGAATTTATGGGGTCTACTTCAGAAAGACGAAAACGCAAACTCTCGAACGCTCACAAGTGAATAATCAGAAACTCAAAAGTGGTATTTTGGGATCACAATACAGTGAAGATTGGAATATTTGCTCTTTCCTCACTGTAGTGTGATCTCCGAGTAGGAATATATATTAAGCGGGGGTGGGGGTGAGCCCCCCACAATAACAATTTCGAGTTTTTGATTATTTGCTCATGTGAGCGTTCGAGAGTTTGCGTTTTCAGTTTTATGACGTAGACCCAATTTATAGTCTCCCATCCAATTGGCAAAGTTGTCCTTAAATAGGGTCATTGAGGAGCTCTGCTTCATGTGAAGTGATAGTTTATTCCAGAGGAGTGGCAATCTCTGGGAGACATGTCTGTCTCTCCAACATGTTCTGTTTATGTCACAGGCTAGGTTGAGATCTCTGGAGCAAGTGACTCTTGTCCCATTTGATTTGTGGACATATAGCATTTTCATTAGGGCAGGGTTAGAGATCACTCTGTAGAGGCCAGGCACAGGTCACCTCTCAGCAGCCTGTAGGATACAGAATACAGAGACAGGGCCTTCAGTCCTTCCATGCAGGTCCTGTTTTGGAGGGCCTTAATTTTCTTGGTTAGAAACCTTTATGGTCTCTCCATTGTTGCAAGCGTCTGGTGAGGCACATGCAAAAGGGAGCACTGTACTCAATTAGTGGTTTGATGAGGGTTGGGTATAGAGTTATAACATCCTTAGTCTTGGATGCGGCACCCTTATTTATGAGTTACACAATGTAGAAGGCTTTCCTTACCACTGTGGAGACATGGTGATCGAAGTTTAAATTGCTCATAACCTGTGTTGCCAAGTCTCTCACTACTGTGTTTGAGCTTAGGGGTGTTGCTATCTATAACGTAGTTTACAGGGGCCACTTCTTTGCCAAACAGGATAATGATGCACTTTTTTGTATTTAGTTTTAGACCATGGCTCTGGCACCAACCATTAGTCTGCATTAGCCCCTTTTGTAATATGTTAATATTGTTGGGGGAGTCAATGATTGTACCTAATTTGCAGTCATCTGTGAACTTGGTAAGCTACAGACCATCTACTTTTACCTGGATGTCCGAGAAGTAGATTTCAAATAGTAGAGGGCCCAGCACAGATCCCTGTACACCACTGGTAACTGGTCTACTGGTGGAGGTGAAATCCCCAACTTTGAAAGTATGAATTCTGTCAGTGAGACACTTTGCTACCCATCTAGTGACTTATGGGTTAATCCCCAGCTGGGAGAGTTTCTCAATGATACTTGAGTGAAGGATTGTTCAAAGCCCTTGGGTAAGTCAAGATAGGGGATATGTACTGTTTGGTCTCATCCAGGGCTTTGGTGACATTCTTGAATAATTCCACTAGGTTTAATAGCAAGACCTGCCCTTAACAAAGCCACACTGGGTTGGTTCCAAGAGTTTGGAGGTCATCTTTGTCCTTGTTGATAAGGTCCATGATGAGTCTTTCGATGGTCTTGCAGATAAGGCCGGTTAGGCTTATGAGTCTGTAGTTCTCAGGGTCAGTTGATGGACCCCCTTTATGTAAGGGGATTACTGTTGCTGTTCTCCACTCTGCTGGAACAAAGTCAGTGCTCAGGCTGTAGTTGAAGAGAGTTCCAAGCAGTTCCACTACGTCTTGTTTTAGATTGTTTAGTAAGCAGCCTAGGATGTTATCCAGTCCCATCAAGGCTGGGTTTTTGGCCTTGGAGAGGGCAGATATGACCTGCTCTTTCGGGGTGCTAGGCAGTGGACTGGTGAAAGGGATGCTTTGGGTGTGTCTGGTGGGGACAGGAAGGTGAAATTTGCACCAAATCTGTCCACTAGTGGGTTGGCAATTTCTTTAGGTTCAATGTTAATAGTACCATCCACAATCAGTTCTTCATAAAGCTGGGCATTCCCTTTAAGATTTCGGACATAGCTAAAGAAAGCCTTATGGCTGATTGTCTTTAGACAGAGATGATAATTTAGCCTCATAATTAGCTTTAGAGGACTTTATAAGATATCTGATTTGCTTGTTCAAGCTGTGGATGGTATTTTTCCTCTGGTGAGTAAGTTCCCTCTTGTTCTTGGGTAACAGTTTCTTCCTTTTGTTATATAACCTATTTATACTTACAGCCCACTAGGGTGGCCTGTTTCTTCTTGAGGACCTAGTTTTGATCCTGACAAGTACAGCTGAGTCTATACAGTTGTTTGAATGTTTATATAGGGCATTTGTGTATCATCTGCATTGGAGTCATTATTGGCTGTATTAGCAGGGGGTTTGAAACTTTTCATACCCTCGCTTAGTAGGATAAACTTTGCTTTGGAGAAATGTTTCAGTTTGTTAGCTCCTGTGGGGGAGTCCAGTCTGATCTTTACTTCAAAAGAGACAGATTTATGGTCTGATCTCACCAGGGAGGGCAACACGCAGGGGGTAGTGTAGGGACCCCCTGTGTTGGTGACTACCAGGTCCAGGACATTCAAGCCCATTGTAGAGGGTGCAGACTAGTTGTTCCAGAGCACCTAAATTACAAAGTCTAGGAACTTCAAAGTGATCACATTTCTACTCATGTATGTTGTTCAGTCTATGGAAGGATAGATGAAATGTCACATGACCAAAGTGTTTGGCTATATAGGGAGTGATTCTAGCAAGTCCAGGTAGTTAGTGTGTTCCTCTTGGTTAATGGTGGGAGATCTGTAGCTAGCAATGATGTGGTAGGATGTTTTACTTATATTTAATTGTACCTGGAGTAGCTCTAGATAGTTGTACTGTTTAACCACTCGAGGTTTATTTGGATTTAATGAAGATGGATACTCCTCCACCTTTGGTTCTTTCATGCTCATTTTGGGATCTGAACATGTGGGAGACATTGTAGCCTTCTATGGCTGGGGTGCTCTTTGCAGCCTTGAACAAAGTCTCAGCGACTGCACAGACTCCAGCATCTTCCAGGTGAGGAATGCTTCCAGGGAGTGCAGTTTTCTGTTGAGGCTCCTAGCATTAAGCAGCATTACCTTGAGTTTGTGTCGAGTGGATTTCGTTACATCGCATATTTTCTTGTTCATAGGTTGGTACTAGGCTATTGGCCCCAGGGCCTATACAAGCCTAGCCATAACAATTCCCTAGATATTTCTTCCCAAAATGTTTACTTCCCTGGATCTCTGTCTAGCAGGGCGATTGACATGATCCCTGGGGTGAATTTCCTATCTCCCATACAATCATCAAGGTTCCTTTTGAAGAGGGCCAAAGAGGCGCTCTGCTGGACATGTATGGGCAGTCTATTCCAGAGTATGGGGAGTCTCTGGTCAGGAACCTATCCCTCCAGTATGTTTTGTTCATTGTGATGACAAGGTTTAGATCCCTGAAGCGTGTGGCTCTGAGGGATTGGGAGTTCTTTAAGTGGAACATGTCCAACAGCTCAGGGTTAGACATGGCCTTGTATGTTAAGCAGAGATCACCTCACAGAGTATGGCTGGAGTTTTTTTAGATGGTCAGCATATGGCATCTGCTTTAGGCCGGTGATTCTTTTGGTGAGGTATTTCTGCAGCCTTTCCAGCTGTTGCAGATGTCTTGTGAGGTACATACCAAACGGGAAGTTATACTCTATAATGGGTCTAATGAGGGATGAGTACAGTGGGACAATGACCTCCTTTTTTCTGGATGAAAAGCCCTTAGTGATGAGGTGTGCCACATAGAAGGATTTCCTGACTGTTGTGGTGATGTGGTTATCGAAGGTGAGACCACTGTCCACCTGTGTCCCTAAGTGTCTCTCATCACACTTTCAGTGTTTAGTGTACTGACACCTATGTGGTAATTCATGGGTACATGTTTTTTTCCCAAAGGGGATAACTATACATTTTTGGCATTAAGCTTGAGTCCATGGCTCTGGCACCAAGCATCTGTTTCTTTAAGGCCCTTTTGTAGAATATCCACATCAGTTGAGGATTCAGTAACGGCTCCCAGTTTGCAGTCATCTGCGAACTTTGTTAGCCAGAGTCCCTTAGTGTTGGTCTGCACTTTAGAGAAGTAGATGCCAAACAAGAGCAGTCCCAGGACTGAACTCTGAGGTACTCCACTTGTCACTTGTCTGGAGCTGGATTTGGAGTTGGCTACTTTTACAGTCTGGGTTCTGTCATTAGGCCAGTTGGCAACCCATCGAGTGATGTAGGGATTTATGCCCAGCTTAGTAAGTTTATTTATGATTCCAGAGAGGGGGTGGTGTTGAAGGCCTTGGCGAGGTCCAGATAGGCTGTGTGGACCACCTTACCCTCTTCCACAGCTCTGGCGACTGAGTTGAAGAAGTCAATCAGGTTCAGGAGACAAGATCGGCCCTTCACAAACCCAAACTGGGTGGGGTCCATTGTTTGAAGGTTGCCAATGTCTTTGTTTATAAGTTCCATGGTAATGCATTCCAGGCCCTTGCAGATCAGGCTCATCAGACTGATGGGACGGTAGTTCCCAGGATCCAAGGTGCATCCCCCCTTATGGAGTGGGATAACTGTAGCTGTGTGCGACTCAGTGGGCACAAAGCCTGAGGTGAGGCTATGATTAAACCTGACACTTAGGTGAGGTGCCAGTTCATTTTGTAGTTCATGTAGTACACAGCCTGGGATGTCATCTGGTCCCATGGATGCTGTATTCTTAGCTTTGAGGAATGCAGTTTCTACGTGTATGGCCATGATTACCAGAATTTGGCAATCTTTTGGTATTGAGATGGGCCCTTTAGGGGGGTGAGAGGGGGTTAAAGTTGGCACTAAATCGATCTGCCAGAATATTGGCAGTATCCTTGGGATCAGTATATTTAATGCCATTCTGTTGTAGCTCAGAGCAGATCTGAGCATTGCCATTTAGATTCGTGAAATAACTATAGAATGCCTTGTGGTTGTCTTTGGAATCTTTGGCAATTTTATTTTCGTAACTTGCTTTTGAGGATTTTATGAGGGATCTCAGCTTTGTACTGAGGCTGGTAAGGGAGTTTTTTGCATTCTGGGATTTTCCTCTTTTCTGCAACAGTTTCTTCCTTCTGTTGTATAGTTTGTTTATGGCAGAGGACCACCAGATTGGCTTCCTTTTTTTGGAGGACAGCATCTTGGTTCTATTTGGGATGGCATGATTCATGCACGTTTGGATGTGCTCCTACAGTGCCTTAGTGTAGGATTCAGCAGTTGAACTTTTAGATCGCGTCTGCATGGATGCCATGAAGTTTTTCACCTCTGACTTGAGTAGCATGAAGTTGGCTTTGGAGAATTTTTTTATGGAGATTTCCTTACTGGGGGGTGGGGGTGGGATGTTGATGTCAAGGGTGATTTGCTTATGGTCAGACCTGACCAATGAGGGGGTGACCACTCGTGTGGAGCATCTATCTCCCATGTTGGTAATGACCAGGTCCAGGATATTGGAGCCCCTGGTGGGACAATGTATTAGTTGATCCAGGGTGTTGGAATTTTTGAATTCCAAGAACCGTTGGAAAAAGGTGTTGGTACCCGAGTAGTTTTCCCAGTTAACAGCAGGGTAGTTGAAATCACCCAGTATTAGGGTGTTTGGTTGTATCTTAATATTTTCCAGTATGTTTAGAAAGGTATAGTGAGAATCTTGGGGCATGTTGGGGGATCTGTAGCAAGCTACAGTTTGGATTGCAGTCTTACCTAGTGTTGGTTGCACCTGGAGAATTTCAGATGCATTGTGTTGGGCAACTAGCCTGGAGGTGTGAATATCCTTGGTGAATATGGATACTCCTCCACCTTTAGTGTTTCGGTCTTGGTTTGGTGGCCGAAAAGTGTGGTAAGAATTGTAGCCTGGTATTGCAGGGGTGCTCTCTGGAGCCTTGAACCAGGTCTCAGCTACTGCACAGATATTCATGTTTTCCATTTTTAGGAGTGCCTCAAGAGAGTGCATTTTGAGGTTTAGACTTCTAGCATTGAGTAGCATTACCTTCAGGTTTTGCATGCTTGTATCTGTTACGGTAGTGGTTTTGTCCTTTGAACCTTGCCTAAAAAAGGCACTATAGGTGTGGCAAGAGCTTTAGCCAGTAACCTGAATCCCAGGGGTGACAGGTGCAGATCATCTCTGGCAAAGCATCGTGGTTTGTCGATCATGTCTTCTCAGGCAGACAGATACTGGATCCCCTTTGAATGACACCAGAAGCTTAGCCAATTGTTGAAGTCAATCATTTTGTCCTTATACTGTGGTATCATTCTGGGTGAAGGCAGGATGCTATTCAGGGCCTAAAAAAGGCACTATGGGGGAGGCAAGCATCTTTGCCAGTATCCAAAAGCCTAGACAAGACAGGTGAAGACCATCTCTAGCAAAGCAGTGTGGTCTATCGACCATGTCTCCCAGGCTGATAGATACTAGATCCCTTTGGATGAGCACCAGAAGCTAAACCAATTGTTGCATTCAATAATTTTTTGTCTGTATTGTGGCATCATCCTGGGTGAAGGTAAAAATCCTACTAAGTTCTAGGGACATACCTCCCTGGGGCACACATAATCTGAGAGTTCAGTCATGTCTCTCTATATATATTCCAGAGAGGTACGTCCCAAGTCATTCACTCCATCATGAACTATTACTGAGTCATAATGGTAACTGTTGTTGAGTGACCTTATTGTGTGTGTGTGATTTGATGAATCCTAGCACATGACAGGCAGCTAACCGTGACTTTCTCCTTGTCCAGCCTGATGAGGAGGACAACTGTGTGTCTCACTATAGAATCGCCTATGACCAGGACATTAGGTTTTTGAGGTGTTTTGCCTTAGGGGCTTATTTGTGTTGCTATGTGAAGTGGGGTCTGTTTGTGTTCCAGTATGTGTGATCTGTTTGTGCTTGGGAGGTCTCTGGTCCTTTGGTAGGCTCTTAGTGATTACCTCTGCATAGCTGGATCTATGTGACTTGACCATGTATTGTGTGAGAAGAGAGGTGCGTGTGCAGACAACCTGTTTGATGTCTTGTTTATTGTTTACATGAGAGGATTGATTCCAGCCTCATGGTATAGTTACAGCTCTCACATACTGTATTTGTTTGCTTTAGGAGCAAGTGGTTGCCAGTATACAGCAGGGAATTATTAAGTTGAACTAGGATGCCCATGTCAATCATGCTAGCTGGTCAAATGTTGGGAAACTGGCTGCCCATTGTAGCAGGTTAAACCATAGGTACTAGTTGTGGAGTGGGCAAGTTGGACTGGCTTTTGCTCTAAGACTAATTTGACTAACTAAACAAGGGGGCTTATTCTGTTGAGGATTATGGGTGAAGGAGTACAGTGATGCTGCTCAGTGCTCAGCTGAATTGCCTGCAGTGCAGCAGTGTGGAGCTGAGTTGTCCGCAGTACAGCAGGGAAGCTTGGGAGGGTTCAACTGATAAATATCTAGGGAAAAAAATAGTTTCTAGGAGTTTGCTACTATAAAAGGCACCACTATCCCCTGTTGTACAGTGTCCAGCTACTTGCAGACACGAGGCTTATATACAGGCACAATTAAACAGTTTTAAACTAGTCTGACAATAAGAAATCACACAATGATCCTTCCTCCAGCAATCCCCAGCTCAGCCAGGGCTATATCCACACTCTTCTGCCACAAGAGTGCAGGGGAGCCCTTCTTAATGTACAATGGCTGTATTTGAATTCAAGTGTATGAAAGGCAGGCTAGATTCAGCAAGCCTAGATTTAGTCTATGCTATCTAAGCAATGGTATAGTGCAAAACAATTGCAGATAATGAAGCAGGCACAGACAGAAAAAAATACAGTCAAAACGGCACCAATTAATCCAGTAAAACAGTTTAATGCAGTAGATTAGCACACTTCTGCCACAAGGATGCAGAAGAACACCTTCTTAATGTACAGCAGCTGGTTTGGGATCCCAAGTGTAACAAGACCACACAAACTATCTACAACAGCCCTACAGGTAATGTAATACAGTGCAATTAACTACTTAAAGCAGCAGCAGACAGCATAGTTCTTTTTGAAACTGCTAAAGTACAGTCACAGAATATAAGAGAAGTGCAAAAAAAATATGTAGTACCATTTTGTGAAGGTTCAATAATCTCTAGCGAAACATGTGTTAACTGAGGACACACAACATATATTTAATTTTATGGTGCTAGAGATTATTGAACAAAACATTAGAGGGGGTGATATAAACAACAGAGTAGAAGAAATAGAGCAGAAATGGATACTACAACTACAGGCAGATAAACTACCAGGGCTGAATGGTGTAGTTTCACTGAAACCCTTCCTGAAAGCTAGGTCTCTGAAACATTGAATTTATTGGTTCAATTATATGACACATTTTTTATTACTATTTTTTGTATACTGCTTTAAAGCTTAGAATGTATTCATTAATGATGTCATATAGGATGTGGTATCTGATTGGCCAGTATTAATTTAAATTTAGTTGTTTTATTTGTATGAATGGAGTCTGAAGAAGCGATTAGTTGTAAATCGTGAAAACGCTTACTCTTATGTGTTTTATTAAAACTGTTTGAATTCACAGAGCTGTGGTCAGTTCGTTGCTTTATTTTTATTTTAATTCTGCTCTGAGGTGTAAACCGGGCGTTTATCCAGTTTGTGGAATTTGTTTTGCATACTTTTTGGAGTGTTCTCTTACTGGGACATGGCAGAAGGTGAAAATACCAGCGGAACCAGAGGAATTCGTTATGGACGTTTTACAGGGTTGCTTAATATGGAAGGTAACCCCCTTATGCAAAATCCAGTTTTTCCAGCTACAACAAAAGTGACTGATCATGACACATACATGCATTTTATAGAGACTTTTAGGAGCCTGGAAAACAAACTTTATAGCGTTAAAAGGTTGCAATGGCAGAGGTTTCACCTTGAGGCATCCTTAAAATACAAAATAGTACCCAGAGGACTGAGGGTGCTAACTATGCCCACCTATGGTGAAACCTATCCAGACTTGCTACAAAAATGTCAGAGCTTAAATTTACAATTAAGTTATGATTACATGCACCTTTTGATCGAATATTTTAAACCTCATGAAAAAATGTTGGCAGATGATATTGAAAAACTACAATGTGAACTAGCTACTAACTTCTCTGCTGAAGTTATAGGCATTAAATCGCATGACTTATTCGATAATATATTGAATTATGAGAAGCTGCTTCAGAACACTAAGATCAGGAAACTACAACGTGATTTGAATGACTTCCAATGTAAGGAGGTCTTCTCATGGCCAAAAAGAACAAGTAATGCAGTGAGTAATGACAAATCTGATAAAAGAACAAATCCATCTAGCACAATTAATTCTAAAGAAGGTATTGCTTTAAGAAATACTATTGAATGCACAACCAATGAGAATGCATCCACAACACACGTAGCGTCTGTACCAACGGAACTTGGGAACAGTGAGGAAGAAGTTTCCTTGCTGAATACAGACAATAAGAGAACTAATGCTGCTAAGGTTCGACAACAGAAAGAGCGAGTGACTTATTCAAACACAATGACAACACGCAGCAAAAAACTTGGTAATAAACCTATCTAATTACTGTCTAACTGAACCGCAATTGTTTGTTTTAAATAAAGGGTTAAGCTTTATACCAGCGCAAAAAACTACATTAACAGACATGCTTAAGGAACTGAAACTGTTCACAAGCACTTTGACTTTGAAAACAATATTTAAAGATACTGGGATGGGAAATGTTAATATCTTTAAACAACCTAGCGTTTTTATGCCAAAACCACACCCCATTATAGAAACTTTTGTTACAGTATGTGAAAAAGATATCAGAGAAGAGTTTGCACGAGATAGTCCAGTGATGTTCCATAATATGAGTGCAATGGAAACTAAAGCACTGAAACAGCTGGGAACACTATCTTGTATTGAAATTAGACCAGCAGACAAAGGTGGTGGGGTAGTCGTGATAGATAATTTTACATTCAACAGATGATGCTGTTATTGAATGATAGTGATACATATTCATCGATTACTGGTAGACAGGTTAGAGCGATTGTGGATAGGGTTTCAGTGTTTATTTTTGACTTACTGGCATCACTGAAGAATTGTTTGATTACTTTAAAATAGAAAATCTACTCACACCAATGATTTATTGACTTCCTAAAGTCCATAAAAATATGACTTGCCCACCTATGAGACCCATAGTCTCAAGTAAAGGGTGGGCTACGGAAGCTGTATCGATCTATGTTGAGAAATGCCTACATCCAGTTTTAGAGTCATGTAAGATTGTACTTAGGGACACCAAGGCATTTTTGAATTTATTGTATAATAAAATTTTGCATTTAGATAGAAATTATATGTTTGTCACCATGGACGTTACATCATTGTTCACGGTGATACCCAATAATTGGGGCATTGAAAAGATACGTGAACTACTAAATGATAAAAAGACATACAGTACTGCCAAAATTAATTTGATTTGTGATCTCCTTGAAATTATACTTGAAAACAATGTTTTTGTTTTCAATGAGAACTTCTATCTACAAAGGGTTGGCGTGGCTATAGGCACAGCCTGTGCAAATAGCTACGCCAACCTAGTACTAGTGGCATGGGAAATGAGTCATCTATTGCAAGGTAATGAATACCAAAGTAAGATTCTATGGTATACACGTTTTGTAGATGATGCATTTTGTTGTGGGGTGTACTATTGAAGAATTGGAACAACTGATTGAACATCTACATAGTACCACTGATTTTCTAAGATTTACATATGAATATTCTTATGAGACCATTGATTTTTTTGGATGTTAAGCTATGTAAACCAAGTAATAAACACATTACCACTTCTGTATATAGAAAACCTAATCGCAAAAACAGCATCCTACACAAGACAAGTATGCACCCAGGACATGTAAGCAAAAATGTCATTAAGGGACAATTTATGAGAGTTAGCCATCTACACAATACAGCTGAAGGCCTAGATACAGCAATATTAACATTAAAAGAAGAGTTCAAAGAAAGAGGCTACAGTGATAAAGATATTAGGAACAGTATTAGGTATGTGTCACAGGAAAGGAAAGACAAAGCCAAACCCTACTTCTCTGGCACTATTAGTATAGAAAATAACACATATAAGAATGATTCTAATATGATTAGGTTTCCAGCGACCTATTCCAGTAACATCAGGAGATTTTGCTCAATTTTTGAAAAAAACTGGAACATCCTAAAAAACTGGAACATCAGTGAATTGGATGGGGTTATTGATGATAGACCACATTTTAATTTTAGTAACAAGAAATCTGTTAAAAGATAACTTTGTTATAAAACAAGGAACAACAGATGCTTAATAAAATCTCAAAAAATTGGCATATTTCCATGCAGGAACTGCATGGCATGTAGCTATCTTTATAGTAAACCTACCTTTTCACACCCCACTTTGAATTTTGATATAGAAATTAATTTCTATGCAGACTGTAA
Organism: Protopterus annectens; assembly: GCF_019279795.1. Classification (NCBI taxonomy): domain Eukaryota; kingdom Metazoa; phylum Chordata; order Ceratodontiformes; family Protopteridae; genus Protopterus; species Protopterus annectens. Next base: position 1,060,846,104 of record NC_056746.1, on the reverse strand, counting down.
AACACAGCACTTAGTTTACTTCAGTTTTTGTACTAAATGTTTTGTTTTTTACATAGGGAAAACCAATAGATGCCTCAAAGAACGTGTATTAGAACATCTAAGAGATATAACTAACAAGAAGGATACTAATGCTCTAGCGAAATGTGTTAACTGAGGACACACAACATATATTTAATTTTATGTTGCTAGAGATTATTGAACAAAACATTAGAGAGTTGATATAAACAACAGAGTAGAAGAAATAGAGCAGAAATGGATACTACAACTACAGGCAGATAAACCACCAGGGCTAAATGGTGTAGTTTCACTGAAACCCTTCCTGAAAGCTAGGTCTCTGAAACATTTAATTTATTGGTTCAATTATATGACACATTTTTTATTACTATTTTTTGTATACTGCTTTAAAGCTTAGAATTTTTTAATTATTAATTAATGATGTCATATAGGATGTGGTATCTGATTGGTCAGTATTAATTTAAATTTAGTTGTTTTATTTGTATGAATGGAGTCTGAAGAAGTGATTAGTTGTAAATCGTGAAAGCACTTACTCTTATGTGTTTTATTAAAACTGTTTGAATTCACTGAGCCGTGGTCAGTTCGTTGCTTTATTTTTATTTTAATTCTGCTCTGAGGTGTAAACCGGGCGTTTATCCAGTTTGTGGAATTTGTTTTGCATACTTTGTGCATACCATGCTGTCAGGCACATTGAAAACTGCAGCAGTCTCAGTGTTTGTCAGTGACCTTATCCTTCTGATACCCAAGGACTCCCACAACTGATTAATCCTTGATGACTTCAACTATCCCACCGTAGACTGGAGAACCTAAACTTCCAACACAGGTATACACAATGACTTTTGAACTCGGTAAACAAAAACTACCTGGATCAAGTTGTCCTCAAACTCACCAGGGGCAGAAACATTCCTGGCTTGAATCTTACAAAATCAGCTTATGTCTGCTCCATTATTGTGGACTGCCCTTCACGCTTAAAGCCAGGCCACTAGCTTGTTGATGTTTACTCTCAGAACCTCCATTCCTCCGGTACAACACCATCTTCTTTAGGGACTTTACAAAGGCCACACTCATGCAATTATGTATCAAAATCTCTAAATTTACATTAAGGTCATACGCATTTTCCTCAAATGCTAAAAAACATTGAGGCAGCTGACATGCAGCAGACCACAGTGCTAACACAACACTTAAGGACTTAACCAGAGTAAAGTACTAAGAGCTTCTCCAGTGGAGTAGAAGAATAAAGCCTTGAGTACAGCCCAGGCAACCCAGGTTCAATTAGTCTCTTCAGCAACTGCCAGACAGGCAGGAAGGGATGGGGTGCCCATCCTGTGGGCAGGGCATTTGTTGATGATGCTGCCTAAGGGGAGGTGTGATCCAAGGAGGATAGCTGTCCTCAGGCATCACAAGCACAGGTGAGGGAGCATGGAAAGTGGGTAGGGCATAAAGGAAACCCCATAGATAGATGCAGGATCCATGACCAACCCCAGCCATACCACAGCAAGTCCAGGGGGTACGTGATCATCTGGTAAACTCAGCGTGGACATTAGCAACCCGGAAGCTGGGCTGGTTAAATGATGTAAGGAAGGATAAAAACAAACAAAAAAAAAGAATAAAACACTAAACACAAAAGTTAAAGCACCAGTACTAATTGGATAGAAGTCTCTATGCTATGACATATTAGTTCATATATTTTTTTTTATTGTTCACTGTGGATGTTCATCATGTTTCACCATTGCAGTCATTACAATTGGGTTATCCTGCTGGCAGGTTACCTACAGTCGGCCTGAATTCCAAAGTCTAGGTCTGGTGTCGGTTGCTGTCGCCTCCTCCCTGACGTCAGTGTGCCAGGGGAATAAAAGATGCAACTGACGCCATTTTCTTCAGTCTTTCTTGCCGTGCGGTGCCCGAAGCAAAAGCAGTTCGCAAGTGCCAGTCGGCCGACTCCTGAGATTTTCGTGTTCGAATTTCAGATCCGAAGTCTTCATTAAAAGCTAAGTACCCCGTTGGGGAAACATTTTTCTTGCTCCAGACCGATGTCAGAAAAAGTTAATAATTGTATTTCTTGTGGGAAGCAAATACCTCATAAGGACTTCCATTCTTACTGTATTCCTTGCCTAGGCCCTGATCACGACGTTGCTAATTGTCGGTTTTGTGCTAGATTTAACCAAAGGACTATTAAGCGTTGGTACGATTTTGCATTTCACTATTTTGGCAGAAGATTTAATTACACTATGTCGTCGGATAGCCATCTGACTACCGCAATTCAAAAGAAACACAAAGAAAAAGAAAAGGACAGGCATCCAAGGTCCAAAACTAATGACGAGGCTTATTCTAAGCCAATCGCCGGTTCACCAGTTCTCAGTGAGGCGCTTTCGCAGCCCCTGATGTCCGCTACATTAGAGCCGCAGGCCGCTTCTGACTCCCATGTGGAGCCAACTAGGCCACTGGAAACTCAAGGTATTGGAACCACGGAAACTATTCCCTCAGATGGGTCTGGAGCCGCTGAGCAGGCATCAGCTTCTGAGGGTGTTTTCAGGCCTACACAGTTGTATGTTAAAACTACTTCAGCTTCAAAGGCAAAGACTAAAGCACCTCTAAAGACAAAGGAACAAGTACAACAGCTCCATGGATAGGCCTCCCTGCCTAAAAACAGATGCTCAAAATGGTCGAAGACCTAATTACTTTGATCAGGGGTTCCCATCCCCCTCCTGATAAGAGCCCTAGGCAAGAGACAGAATATGAATCTTCAGATCAGGTTTCCATTTCTTCTGATTCATCTTCTGATCAGGAATACTCTCTTCCTCCCTATGAGGATTCTGATGCTGAAGAATCTGTCCCTTCAGCCTCTCCTCCTGAGGATTATTCTTTTGGGGAAACTCTGCATACCATGAGGGAGCATTTCCACTGGGAGAGCCAAGATTATTCAGAATCTAAGAAAAGGCTCAGAGACTTCCTTTTACTACCTCAGCACAGGTCCCTTGCTATTCCACCTGTGTTAGACATTGTAGATGATGTATTTTCAGAGTCCAGTCTGACTCCTGACTCTTTACCTCCAGCTCCTGTTAAGCCAGACAGATACTACAGGGTTCCTGATTCACATAAATTTCTTTTTAAGAACCCTGCTGCTGACCCAGAAACTATCTCACAGGGTCCCAAAGGGGTCAAGGCTTCCACTGCAAAAAACCCTACCCCCTCTGACAGGGATTCTCAGGCACTGGACAGATGGGGAAAAAAAATTTACACTTCTGCTACCTTGGCTATAAGAGCTTTAAATTGTCAGTTTCATATGCTCAAATATCACCAATATATTATGTTACTCCTTAAACAGAAAATGTTGATAAATTCTGAATGTGCAGAAAACAAAGAAATGCAGAATTTACTGCATGCAGCTGAACAAGTAGGAAAGCATACTTTCCATTGTGGTTTTGATTCTCCGGAGGCCTCCTGCAGGGCCGCTGTTACGGGTTCTGTCATTAGGAGGCATGCTTGGTTAAAGGAACAGAATCTGCCTGATCATGTCAAAGCAAAATTATTAGATGCTCCATTACAGCATGATACCTTGTTTGGTGTTAAAGCAGAAGAGGTGTTGAAGAAAATGGAGGACAAAGCTAAATCTATGCAGACAGTCAAGGATTTCTTACTGGTTCAGCCTCCAAGATTTAGCAGGCACTGGCCTACAAAGAATTGGTCCTTTCCAGTGTCAGACAGGCCACAAAGAGGCAGATACAGATGCCCTAGAGACAGATCCCAGCCCCAAGGCTCATACAGGTCTAAACAATGGGGTACTTCTACCTCCAAAAGCGGAGAAGACAAATCACAGCCATACAGGAAACAGTCCCAATGACTTCCCCCTGCCTGCACCAAGCACTTATCTTTTGGCAGCACCTTTAGGGGAAAAACTAGCACTTTTTTCTCAAAATTCACTTTTTTCTCAAAATTGGCATGTAATAACCCAGGAAAAATGGGTCTTGGATATAGTGTCACAAGGTTACAGGTTTCACTTTCACACCCTGCCAAGGGCAAACGGTTTGCCAGACCTGCCAAAAAATCAATGGGCAGAGGCACAAAATCAAGTGTCATCCCTCATGAACATGAGGGCCATTCAGCAAGTACCACAGCAAGAGCAGGGACAAGGATTTTACTCAAGACTGTTCTTGGTGCCCAGAAAGGACAAAGCCTGGAGACCAATACTGGACCTATCTATTCTGAACACATTTCTGGATATTCCAAGATTCAAAATGTTGACTCTGCAAAAGCTTCTGCCCATGCTGGGCAAGAAGGCTTGGCTTGTGACTTTAGACCTAAAAGAGGCATACCTGCATGTCCCAATCAGACAATCATGCAGAAGATACGTCAGATTCATAGCTGGCTCAATGCACTACCAATTCTCTGCACTGCCCTTTGGCTTATCTACTGTGCCCAGGGTCTTCACAAAATGCCTGGCTCCAGTAATTGCATTTTGCAGACAAAGAAGAATACAAATATATCCTTACTTGGATGACTGCCTTATTCAAGCAGAGAACAAGGACATTCTACTACAGCATCTGGCATTTGTAAAAAAGATTACTAACATGCCTAGGGTACACAGTAAACGAAAAGAAATCAAAACTAGTACCCTCTCCAGAGATAATATTCCTGGGTGCAAGCTTAAATACAACTGCCCAGATGGCTTATCTCACGACAGACAAACAAAGGCAACTGACTACTTATTTCAAAATGTTGGCAACAAAGACCCAGTTATCTGCAAGAATAATTCTGCAGGCTTTGGGCTTCATGGCATCCTGCATTCTGCTAATTCCATATGCAAGACTGCATATGAGGAAACTTCAATGGTATCTAAAAAGTGTTTGGACTCAACATTGCCACAGCCTGGAAACAATAATTATCCTCATTCCCTGCCTGCAACAGGAGTTTCGATGGTGGGCAAAGGCCTATCACCACAACAAGGAGCAGCCATTCGTTTTACCCACAGCCAGGCAGATATTAACAACAGATGAATCAGATTATGCCTGGGGGGCCCACATGGCAGGAAGATGTATTCAGGGCACATGGTCCACAAGCCAAATGCATCTACATATCAACCAAAAAGAGATGCTAGCTGTTCAGAATGCCCTGACAGCCTTCAAGGATCTACTTCATCCGGGATAACTACTGATAAAGATGGACAATACTACAGTCATGTGGTACATAAACAAGCAGGGAGGCACTCATTTCTACCCCCTATGCAGACTAGCCATGACTTTCTGGGACACAGCATTGACTTACCAAGTACATCCGCAGGCACAATTCCTGCCAAGAAAGAAAAATACTCTAGCAGACGAGCTAAGCAGAAACCTCATGGATCCCCACGAGTGGAAATTGGATCCGCAAGTCTTCAACATGATAACAAGGAATTGGGGATGCCTAGACATAGATCTATTTGCCACCCCTCACAACTGCTAACTACAGAGATTCTGCACAAGGACTTATCACAAGCAAGCATGGAAAGTGGATGCTCTATCTTTCAGCTGGAAAAACTTAACAGTATATGCCTCTCCTCCCCAAGGTACTCCTAAAAGTCAGACAAGAGAAGCCAAAAATGATACTGATTGCCCCAGACTGTCCCTGCCAGCACTGGTACCCAATCTTAAGGAACTTGTCTCAATACCCAGCATGGACATTACCTCAAATTCCTCACTTACTGTCCCAACACAACAATTAGATCCTGCACAGCCAACTCAAGACCTTAAATCTGGCAGCATGGTGGATAATGTAGTCATTCAAAACACACCTCTCTCTAAAGCGGTGATGGATATTATTTTGGAGGCCAGGAGGCCTAGTACCAGAAAATCTTATGCTGAAAAATGGAAGAGATTATGTGCTTAGAACCAGACACAAGGGATTGACACAACTGTACCAAATATTTCTCAGATTTTGCAATATTTAACTGAGATGCTGGACAAAGGCCGATCCTTTTCATCAATTAAGATTCATGCCTCTGCCATTTCAGCTCATTACAATACAGAACCACCTATTTTTTCTCATCCTTTATTAAGGCATTACCTCAGAGGAGCCAAAAACTTAAGGCCCCCAAGGAGATCACCAATACCTGCATGGGACCTCAATTATGACTTGGAAAAACTCACCCTGCCTCCTTCTGAGCCAGATGCTACAGCTGATATAAATTTTTTATCATGGAAAACATCTCTGCTTCTAGCAATAACCTCTGCAAGATGAGTCTCAGAGCTACAGGCACTCATGGCTGTGGAAACTTTTATCATTTTCCATCCAGACAGGGTTTTTCTGAGGACAAATCCGACTTTTATGCCTATGTTAGTGTCCAGTGTGGCCCTTAACCAAACTATTCATTTGCCTACCTTCTACCCAAACCCACAGAATAAGGGTGATAGATTACTGCATTCTTTGGACATACACAGACAGCTGCGCTTCTACTTGGACAGAACCAAAGCTTACAGAAAGACTGAGCAATTACTAGTGTCATATGCTGCAGGATCACAAGGAAGGGTTATCGCAAAGCAGACTATTTCCAAGTGGATAGGTCACTGCATTCATTTCTGCTATTCACAACATGGGAAATCAGTGCCTAAGGGCATTAGGCCACATTCAACCAGAGCAACAGCCACTTCAACAGCCTTCCTCAGAGGAGTACCAACCAAAGACATTTTAGAGGCTGCAACCTGGAGTTCAGTGCACACTTTTACAAAGCACTATCACTTACCACTCTACTCTAAATCCAGGGCAGTCTTTGCCACTGCAGTTCTGCAGGGCCTCATAGCTACTCCTAAACATATTTAGCTCCAGCCTCCCAACCTTAGCTTTAGGATTCAACCCAATTGTAATGACTGCAACAGTGAAACACGATGAACATAGTACAGTCGTGCACTTACCATAAATGTAGATGTTCAAGTGTATTCACTGTTGCAGTCCAGGTTACCCTCCCACCACCCCCCTTATCTTTGCTGGAACTTATCTGTACTTCTCTATCCTATACAACCTATGTGGTGTATTTGCTTGTGGATGAAGGAAAAATTTACTTTGGTACATGCATGCTTTATTGACATATTTTTAGCCTACCCTTTTGGGGGCACCTGACATCTGAGGCAAGAAAAACTGAAGAAAATGGTATTGGCTGCATCTTTTATACCCCTGGCATACTGACATCAGGGAGGAGGCAACAGCAACCGACGCCGGACCTAGACTTTGGAATTCAGGCTGACTGCGGGTAGCCTGCCAGCAGGATAACCCAATTGTAATGACTGCAACAGTGAATACACTCGAACATCTACATTTATGGTAAGTACACAACTGTACTTTGTCTTGCTGGTTTGCTTTCTAACATTAAGCTGCATAGCATTGGATGGGCTTAAGAGAAACCCAATCAGAAATCATTTGGTTAAAAAAGTCCTTTGCATGTCATTTTTTTAGGACATGGAACACATCCCAGTGAATTCAGAAACAGTCCCTCTGCCCACAGTAAGCCCTGCGATAAAATGGGACTGTTTCTGTAATGCGGTATTTTGCAATTGAGAGACACATTACATACATACATATGTGATGTTATGAGGTAGTGCCACCTGTGTCAGGGATGGCAGGGAAGTACATGTGTATATATGCTAGCTGGAGTTTTGTAAAGAAATTTATGTTATTTGACTATCACACTGATTTATACAGATGTTTGAGTTAAAAATATATTTGTAAAGTTACTTGTGTTAAAAATGCATCAACCGAACTTCTGCTGGACAGAAAGAATGTATGCATGTAAATTAAGTTGTTTTGTTGTAACTGATGAAATGCATATGTTTATCAGAGAACCCTGGAAGGGTGGAAAGTTTTGAAATTGTGTTATAGATTTCAGATGCTGCCACAGATATTAGTAAACCTGTGTGTGTGTGTGTGTGTGTGTGTGTGTGTGTGTGTGTGTGTGTGTGTGTGTGTGTGTGTGTACTGTGCCAGAGTCAGGTGACCAGAGGTGATGTCATCCTCTAACCACCATCTGGTTTCTTTGGAACCCTCACAGCAGCACTTTAGAATCTGACAGGAAAGATTTCTGACAGGATATATGTCTCACACATCAACACAGGCAAAGAGACATCATCTGGCTTTTGCTGCGGTAAGACACTCAGCACACATCAGCCTGGCGTGCGTTAGTAAGTAGTCGGGGAACAGTAATTCTTTAGTTATTCGGGGACATTTAGTGAGAATAGTTTAGTATTGTTCTTTGCATCTGTGAGAAACCATCCAACTTTATTATTTTTTTTATATTTGTGGTTGAAACTCTGTTGTTTATTGTATTCAGTATTCTCCTGTTTTCTGTTTTATTATTTATCATTAAATATTTTAATACATTTCATTGTGGCTGGTACTTTAGAGAAAACTTGTAATATATTGAGAGTACTTATGCTTGTTTTAATAACACTGTGGCCACTCCTGAAAGCCTTGATGCTTTGGTCACACTCTACCATTTGTGTTAGTATTAATTTTACACAGTATGATTGATTACCCTTTGTAAGGGCTTTAGGGTAGCTGATGGGTGGCAGCATTATTACCCCAGATTCTGGGCAGAAAGGGGCACAACTAGCAAATCTATGCCAGCTTTTCCCAGGTGTGCATGTGTGTGTGTGTGTGTGTGTGTGTGTGTGTGTGTGTGTGTGTGTGTGTGTGTGTGTGTGTGTGTGTGTGTGTGAAACTCGTGTGTGTGTGTGTGTGTGTGTGTGTGTGTGTGTGGGTGGGTTTGCTATCATTATGTCGACGTGCATTTGCACGGCTATGAAGTATTCGAACATCAGATGTTCGAATACTTCATATTACGGCAGGTGACATGAGCGAAGGTTTGCATTGCGAATGAACTGTGCATTCGCAATTCTAACTTTCGGTCATGGGAGGGGATCGCGGTACAGTGCGGTTAGGGAAATGCATCCCTTTCCTCACTGTAGTGCGATCTCAGAGTTGGAATATTAAGTTGGGGGGTGTGGGGGGCACAGCCCCCCTGCATAACTGTGTGTTCGGTTAGGTAGGTAGGTGATTATGGGAAGGGTGGGCGTGCTGTGTATCGCCGTAAATGTTGCAAGCGACATTTTCGACAATACACCCTTGTTTTCAAGTTTACTATTATTCGAAAATGTTCATTTTCGATGCATAAATTTGAAAATAAAGACATTATTTATTTTTACTTTCAAATTTATGATAGTAAACCATGTGTGTGTGTGTGTGTGTGTGTGTGTGTGTGTGTGTGTGTGTGTGTGTGTGTGTGTGTGTGTGTGTGTGTGTGTGTGTGTGTGTGTGTGTGTGTGTGTGTGTGTGCTACTGGGAACAGGGACGCAGAACTCCAAAGTGGACAGTGTGGAGTTTTGTGTGGGTCTGTAGAGAGAAGGAGAGTCCAGCCCCAGAACTGGGGCATCCTCCATGTGTGCTGTTAAGGGAAATTGTGCTTGGTACAGGGGGCTGCATCTGAAAATACTGTGTGAATCCAACTTTACTCTTAGTGACCATCCCTCACCAGAGTCAGTGGTAAAGATTGAGTTTCCTTGATTGCTGGCCCGGAGTAGGGACCTGCCACAACATACAAATATTTCAAGAACCTTTTGATAACCTCAAACATTCCCAGAGGTAGCTGTTGATGATTATTTACTACTTTTTGATAAACCCAAACATTCCCAGAGTTAGTTGTCTCTAAATTCCCTATATACCTGAATAAAATCTCTTAGATAGCTATAAAAGACACTGTACAAGTTCAGATATTTTAGTCTTTCAAAATAACTTAAATTTTCATTTCCATGGATGCCCTTAGTATATTTTCATTGTGCTCCTTCCAGTTTACTCAAGTTTGTTTTCTTATAAGGGTTCCATGTTGTTATTCCATGCTCAAGCTTGGGTCTAATGTAACTAACAAACACTGACTTCATCATTTCTGATTTCCTAGACTTTATAAATATTTTTATACAACCTATAGTTCTATAACTTTCATTAACCGATTGGTCGATATGATTAGAAAAACTCAAAGCTGGATCTACCCATATACCCAGTTCCTTAAATGAATCTACAGTCTTAATCACTGTGTGCTGTATTAAATATTCACCTTTCAATTTATGTCTCCCAAATCTCATATGCTTAGTTTTAATGCATTTATCAGCATATTATTCTCCTGTGCCCAAATGGTCAGTTTAGTCAAGTTATTTTGCAGACATACCTTATCTGTAAAACATGCAGCACCATTAAGGCACCCTATTCAACCAAAGCCTGATTACTGGCTTCATCCCAGCTGAGTGGAGGACAGCCACTGTCATCCCTTTACACAAAGGTGGAGCATCCACCAATCCGGGAAATTATAGACCCATCAGACTAACTAGCCTGATCTGCAAGACCATGGAACAAATTACCATGGACCTCATTAACAAGGACATTGGCAACCTCCAAACACTTGATCCCACACATTTTGGCTATGTCAAGGGGAGGTCATGACTGCTAAATTTGGTCAACTTCTTTGAGACAGTCACCAAAGCCATGCCCATGGACGAGGGGAAGATGGTGCACACCACCTACCTTGACCTGGCCAAAGCCTTTGACACTATTCCTCACTCAGGCATAATAGAGAAATTCTCCCAACTAGGCATCAATCCATATGTTACCAGATGGGTAGCAAACTGGCTCACTGATAGAACCCACATAGTCAAAATAGGGGAAGCCACCTCAAGCAGTAGACCTATAACAAGTGGCATACCCCAGAGTTCGGTCTTGGGGCCTCTGTTATTTGGGATGTACTTTTCTGAGGTGCAGGCCAGGTTTGCAGATGACTGCAAGCTGGGTGCTGTCATCAATTATCCTAGTGATGTGGACATCCTCCAAGAGGGTCTCACTTAGACAAATGACTGGTGCCAGAAACAGGGCCTCAAGCTGAATACCAAAAAAGCATCATCATCCCCTTTGTGGAGAGTGACGTCCCCACAAATGATCACATTAATAACAACGTCCTAAGCACACAATCAGTCATGAGGGATTTGGGCACCCAGGTTGATAGCAACCTGACTTTTGAGCACCATGTTGCTTCTGTTCTACAGAAAGCCTTCTACATGGCTCACCTCATAAAGTAAGGGTATCTCATCCAGGGACAAGGAGGTCATAACATCCCTGTATTCTTCCCTTATAAGGCCCATTATTGAGTACAACACCCCTTTTGGTATGTACCTCACAAAGCACATGCAGCAGCTGGAGAGACCAGAGAGGTTCCTCACCAGGAGAATACAAGGTATCAAACATCATCCATACACAGATAGGCTAAAAGCCCTATCCTTCTATTCAGTTTCATACAGACTCCTCAGATGTGACCTCTGTCTGGCATACAAGGTGATCACGGACCCCCACCTTGATGGGACTGCTGCATATATGCAAGTCAAGCTCCACTTGAGTAACCCGCATGTGTGGCCTCAACCTGGACTCTGACATCAACAAGACTTGTTGGTGCACAGATTTGTGTCCCAGAGAGTCCCCCATCTATGGAATAGACTCTGTCTCCACATCAAGCAGAGTACCTCTTTACTCCTTTTTAAGTGTAACCCGGATAACTGGATGGGAAACAGAAAATATACCCCTGGGATTCCACCCGTATCCCTGTTGGACAGGGGCATCGAGTGCTGATTTGTCTAAATATGGGTTAAACTCTTGGCTAGGCTTATAAAGACCTCAGGGCTAATAGCCTAGTAACCTCTTATGATCCTATGATCTTATGTAATCAGTTTACCAAATTTCAGGTCATCTTCATAGAAACTGTAGAACACCTCAGATGAAAATGTTAGGTCTGAAAGATACAATCTAAACAAGTAAGGGCCTAGGACAGAGCCCTTTGCCCTGTGGGACACACTGACTGTAACCAAAAATTTCACCTGTCCAATTGCTGTATGATACTTGCCATGTCCTGTTTTTAAGTCATGCAGCTATCTATCTTGTCAAGAGTACATTTATACCTAGTAGTTCTAATTTATTGATCAGTGTTTTGTGTATGACCCTGTCAAATGCTGAAGTTAAATCTAAATAAATTACATCACAGCACAATTTTTCATTCACAGCTATTATTATATTGTTATAGAACTTCATGTTGCAGGTGGTAATACATCTATTTTCAGTACATGCATGCTGATATATGGTTTCAAGTCCCAACCTGTCCAATTTTGACAATAACGTATCCAATAAAACTTTTCCATTATTTTTCCCACATCTATATGACTCTGGGTTTGTCCTACTCCCCTTTCCCTTAAAGACAGGTTTAATAAGTGCATGTCTCCAATCTTCAGGAATCTCCCCATATTTATATGACCTAGTAAATAATAGATATAATGGTAGTGTAAGTTCTTGCTGAAGTGTTCTCAGGTCACTATTACTAATTCCTTCTCCCTCCGCACTTTGTTTGGATCCAGTTTGAGCAGTTCTTCTTCAATATAATCTCATTTTATTCCAGTATCTGAGGTTACCTGGATGGCACAATGATGGAAGAACTCATAATCAGCTAAACTGTGTGTCACTGAATTACAGTTAACTACCACAAGTGATAATCAGCACATGTTCTTCATGTTTCACTGTTGCAGTCATCACATTTAGGTTATCCCTGCCAGGGTAGCCCTCGACCAGCCCAAATAACAGAGCCTTAGTATTTCTGTGTCAGTTGCTGTCACTTCAGGACTGATGTCAGGTTATCAGTAGTATAAAGTAAGGCAGCCAAAGCCATTACATCAGTCTTTCTTGCCACGAAGCCCAAAGCAGAAGCAGTTTGCACGAGTGCTGGTCGGCTGCTACCTGAGTTTCATCTTCCGAACTGAAGCTGAAGTCTTCTAAAGCTAAGTACCCCATTGGAGATCTTTTTTCTTGCACTAACCAATGTCAGAAAAAGTTAACAATTGTATCACCTGTGGAAAGCAAATACCACACTGAGACTTTCATTCTTACTGTGTCATTTGCTTAGGCCCAGACCACGACGTCCCCCGCTGTCATTTTTGTGCTTTGTTCAACGCCAGAACTATATGCTGTCGGGCCCTTATTGTAGCTAGATATTTTCGCTTACAGTCCTCAAATTCCGATATGGCTTCAGTAAGCCATCTGACAGCAGATCTTCTGAAAAAACGTAAAGATAAAGACAGAGACAGACTGCACAGGTCCAAACCTATCAACAATGCTTCCATTAAGCTAGTCGTCAGTTCTCCAGTCCTCAGTGAGGCTCTTTTGCCACCCCTGACGCTCGCTTCTGTGGATTCGCAGGCTGCTACTGAGACCCTTTCGGAGTCCAGTATACTGCAAAACTCTTTTTCAACTACGGATCCTGCAGTTGTCTCTCCCTTGGGTGGGTGTAGAGCTGCTGAGCAGGCACCGGCTTCCAAGGAAGTCCTTCACGCTACCGATTCTCAACACAAACCGATGACTTCTTTCATGTCTACCGTTCTTTCGAAAACTATCGGGTTTCTTAGGCCCAGGGTATGAACCACACCCAAGAAACTGACAACCCAATCTCAGGCACCTGCTTCCTTGCCTCAGTCTCAAATGCTTAAAATGGAGGAAGACCTTATCATGCTGATCAGGGGAAGCCAAGCTACCCCTTCCAAAAGAAAAAGAGATCTGTCCCCTGTAGTTTTGTCTGAACAGCAGTCTGATGACTCTGATGCATCTGAATACGAAGACATGCAGCCCCTCTCTGCTTATGAGGATTCTGATGCAGAGGATTCCATTCCTTCAGCCTCTCCCCCAGAGGACTTTTCCTTTGGGGAAACCCTTCATACCTTAAGGGAGCATTTCCAATGGGAATGTCAGGACTACCTTTAGTCTAAAAAGAGACTCAGGGAATTCTTAGATCTTCCACAGCACAGACCCCTTGGCCATTCCACCAGTCCTGGATGTTAAGGAGGATGTTTTCCTGGAAGCCAGTTTGACTCCTGACACCCTCCCTCCTGCACCCAGAAAACCAGACCGGTATTACAGAGTCCCTGACTCACACAGATTTCTTTTTAAAAATTCTAATGCTGACCCTAAGGTAATTTCTCAAGGACCTAAAGGAATTAAAGCAACCTCTGCTAAGAATCCCACCCCCTCAGATAGGGATTCCCAAGCACTATACAGATGGGGTAAAAAAGTATACACTTCTGCCACTCTTGCTATCAGAGCACTAAATTGCCAGTTCCATATGCTAAAATTTCAGCAACATACCCTGGAACTCCTCAAGCAAAAAATGTCTTCCTTTCTTGCTTGTGCAGAATCTAAAGAGTTAATGCATTCTGCAAGTCAAGTAACTAAACACTGTGGGTTTGATGCCCTAGAAGCTTCTTGCAGGGCATGCATGGCTTAAGGAACAGCCCTTGTCAGACCATGTTAAATCTAAATTGTTGGATATCCCCTTGCACAAAGACAACTCATTTGGCACTAAGGCAGAAGAGGTCTTAAAAAAGATGGAAGAAAAACTATGCAGACAGTTAAGGATTTCTTATAGGTCCAGCCACCCAGGTTCAGCAGGGATTGCCCCTCCAAGCACTGGTCCTTTTCTGCTCCCACCAGGTCAGTTCAGCCCAGACCCTGTTGGAAGCAGACCCCCCCCCCCCCAGACAGCAGCCACAGGGAATGCAGAGATCTAAACAGTGGACTTCCTCCACTTCAAAAACAGGGAGTTCTAAGACACCCCCTCATGGTAAGAACTCACAATGACTCTCCACCCCACCCCCTCCCTCTGACCACCTTCACTTTCCCCTAAGAGGAAAACTCTCCTTTCACGCAAGCACCTGGGCCACCATTACCAATGACCACTGGGTTCTCAACATAGTGTCCCAGGGATAAAAAATTTATTTGAACACCATTCCAACTCCAAAAGGGTTCCAGGATCTACCTCTAAACCAATGGGCAGAGGCGCAAAAGCAAGTCCTTTCCCTGCTCTCTATGAGGGCAATAGAGCATGTTCCTGCAGAACAGAAAGGCCAAGGTTTCTACTCAGACTTTTTCTGGTACCCAGAAAAGAGGGCACCTGGCACCCCATCTTTAATCTATCCATTCTAAACACATTCCTGGTGATACCAAAATTCAAAATGCTTACCCTCCAGCAGCTGCTACCCATGCTCTCCAAGGATGCTTGGCTAGCCACCCTAGACCTAAAATAGGCCTACCTCCACATTTCTATCAGGGAATCATGCAGGAAATATCTCTGCTTCAGGGCAGGATCTCTGCACTTCCCTTTGGCTTATCCACTGCTCCCAGAGTTTTCACAAAATGTCTGGCTCTGGCCATTGCCTTTTGCAGACAAAGGAATATCCAGATTTACCCATACTTAGACAGCTGCCTAATTCAGGCAGACAGCCAGAAAAAGCTGCTCAAGCACCTGGCCTTTGTAAAGTCCCTACAAACCTCCCTAGGGTACGCAATCAATGAAAAGAAATCCAAACAGGTACCCACCCAAAGGATTATATTCTTGGGAGCAAGCCTGAACACAGCATCCCAGATGGCATTTCTTACACCAGAAAAGCAAACTTTCCTGACAGCCTACTTCTCTCAACTAGCCACCAGACCCCAGTTATCTGCAAGGAAAATCCTGCAAGCTCTGGGGTTCATGGCATCTTGCATTCTACTCATTCCATATGCCAGAATGCATATGAGGAAACTTCAATGGTACCTAAAAAGCCTTTGGTGTCAACACTCTCAAGACCTGGAGACTCTTATACCCATGATACCTTGCCTCAGAAAATATTTTCTTTGGTGGGCAACAGCATCTCCCACAACAAGGGACTACCTTTCTCACCACCCCCTGCCACCCACACCCTCACCTCAGATGCATCAGACTATGCCTAGGGTGCACACCTGGACAGCAGGTGCATATAGGGCCAATGGAGCACACAGCAAATCTATTTGCACATCAACCAAAAAGAGATGATAGCTGTCCAGCACACCTTGACAGCTTTCAAGCCCCTTCTCTCCCCAGGGGCTCTCCTGATCAAAACAGACAACACCACTGTGATGTGGTATATCAACAAGCAGGGAGGGACTCACTCCTACCCTCTATGCAGGCTGGCCATGATCCTTTGGCACACAGCCTCTACCATGCAACTCCACCTGTTAGCACAATTCCTGCCAGGTTCTCCAAACTGGCTGGCAGACCACTTAAGCAGAAATCTTCTAGACCCACATGAGTGGCAGCTCAACAAAAGAACCTTCACCCAAATAACTCAGAAATGGGGCACCCATAAGGTCAATCTCTTTGCCTCCTACACCAACCATCAGTTCAGCAAATTCTACACCAGGGAGCACCACTGCATGGCTTGGAAAGTGAATGTCCTGTCCTTCCCCTGGGTCAATCTATCGGTCTATGCCTTTCCTCCACTACCTCTCATCCCCAGGGTACTGCTCAAAGTAAAGGAGGAAAAACCAAGGACAATTCTTATTGCTCCAGACTGGCCTTGCCAGCACTGGTACCCACTGCTGCACAGCCTGTCCCCACTGCCACCATTGCATCTCACTCAGATTCCAACCCTCCTGACCCGGAGAGAAGGAGAAATTATGCATCCCAATTGCAGACCCTCAATTTGACAGCTTGGCTTATTCCCTAACCCCCAATCAATCTGCCAACCTCAGTAAACAGGTTCTAGATGTTATACATGAGGCCAGATGCCCTAGCACTAGAAAGTCTTATGCTGACAAATTGAAAAAGTTCTGCACCCGGATTCAGGCTAAGGGATCCAATACGGCACAGCCCTCCCTCCCTCTCATCCTGGATTACTTAGCTGACCTGCTACACAGTGGTCTCTCTTTTTCCTCTATTAAATTTCATGCCTCTGCTATCTCTGCTCATTTCCCCACTGAGCAGCCCCTTTTCTCACATCCTCTGATCAAACAATTCCTAAGAGGGGCTAGCAACTTGGGCCACCCAGAAGAGCACCAACCCCAGCTTGGGACCTTAACTTTGTGTTGGAAAACCTCACCCTGCCCCCCTTTGAACCAGCATCTTCAGCAGAACTAAAATGTCTTTCCTGGAAGACAGCTTTCCTTCTGGCCATCACTTCAGCCAGAAGGGTCTTCAAGCTGCAAGCACTCATGGCTGTGGAACCCTTCATCATCTTCCATACTGACAGGGTATCTGTCAGGACTAACCCATCCTTCATGCCCAAAGTGGTGTCCAGTGGGGCTCTAAACCAATCCATTCATTTGCCCACCTTTTTCTTTAACCCACAGAACAAGATGGGAAGGATCCTGCACTCTCTAGATGTGCACAGAAAGCTCAGATTCTATGTAGACAGGACTAAATCCTTCAGAAAGTTTGATCAATTGCTGGTTAGCTTTGCTGCACGGGCAGAGGGAAAAGCCATCTCCAAACAAACCATTTCCAAATGAATAGCACACTGCATCCATTTCTGCTACAAGCAACATTGAAAGCCTCCCCCCAAGGGGGTCAGGACTCATCCACCAGAGCAGCCTCTACCTCTGCAGCTTTCCTCAGAGGAGTCCCCACCAGGGACATCCTGGAGGCTGCCATCTGGAATCTGTTCACACTTTTACCAAACATTACCACCTGCCTATCTTGTCCAAATCCAGGGCAGGGTTTGCCTCTGCAGTCTTGTAGGGCATCCTAGCCAGCCCCTAGTCTCCTTGACTGCCTCCACCATTTTCCTCAGCATTGGGAATCAACCCAAATGTGATGACTGTAACAGTGAAACACAAAGAACGTAGTACAGTTGTGTACACTTACCATAAATGTAGATGCTATAATGTATTCAGTGTTGCAATCCTAGTTACCCTCCCTCCAGCCCCTTCTTCTTTCTTCTCTTTCCTTACAAGGGACATTTTGGTATTTACTTTCTACTGTTGGGGTTCTTCCACCAGAACCTGACTCCCACTTGGGGGCTCCTGACAGGTTAGGGCAAGAAAAACTGATGCAATGGCATCATCTGCCTTACTTTATACTACTGACGACCTGACGTCAGTCCTGAAGCGACAGCGACCGATGCAGAAATACTAAGCCTCTGGTGTTCGGGCCGCCAAGGGCTACCCTGGCAGGGATAACCCTAATGTGATGACTGCAACAGTGAATACACTCTAACATCTACATTTATGGTAAGTGTACACAACTGTACTTTTCCTGTGGTAATTAACACTGGCGGCCCATGCACCTTTTTGGCTCAGACACTCCCCACACACTCTTTCACAATCATACAAACATTCAAAGACACATGCATCACATACCTTTTATATGTCCAAGAGGTGAGGTACTGGCCCCAGTGTCTCTTCCATCATTTTGCCCTGTATTTTTCTTGCCGCTCAACCTTCTAAGAAAGTTTCTTATTTTGAGTCTTAAAAATTTCATGTTCTACCTCTGTTCCCCACTGAAATGTTCTGCACATACTCATTGTTAAGACTTACTTTTTTCAATACATTTCCATAAAATAATATTGAAAAATTATTTTTTTGTTTGTAATTAAAAATAAACTGTTGATAACTATACTGTGGTGTTTCTCATTTGAAGATTTACATAATTATTCTACATTTTGCCCATTTCAGCCACATTATGAAAGACAGTATTCAACATTTTGGAGATGGACGGTTAAGAGCTATGTGTTTTTTGTCTGCTCCTCTTGAAATATGTGTATTTTGGCAAATTAGTGAGAATTATACTAAGTAAATAATGACAGACAGAGTTTTAGACTTCATATCTTTTAGAACATGTAATGCAAAAACTGCTATTCTAGGTGTTATTTATTTTGTATCCCTGTCAAATGCAGCATACTCAACAAAAAGGCTGTAACTGCTTGGTAGGGGTCAGGTGAATCTGTGGAAGAAAGTGTTTTACCCTACTGTAATTAGCTCCAGTTAACCATCTGGCTTTGCTGGATTGATCTGCGCAAGTGTAAAATAAATTGGAATACTCGTGGCTTCTGGTCGTGAGAAAATGAAGCACAGCTGATAGCTGTCAACTGTCCTTGAATTTGCCATATAATTTTAGTTTGCTACTCATAAAATGTAAGCTTTTCTGGCAAATCACTAAGGAATGCAAATGCAAAATAATGACAAATGCCTATGTTTCACACTTCATGTCCCTCAGAAAATGCACGCTAATGCAACAACTGTTATTCTAGGATGCAGGAAGAAGACAAAAATGGAAGAAATAGATTAGGGAGGCAGGGAATAAAGGATAGCAGAGAAGAGGTGAAACAAGAAGCAAGGAAATCAATACAAACAGGAGGAAAATCTTCTTTTGGCTTTTCCGGGTTAGGGGTCGCCACAGCAGATCACTGTCTGCTCATGATTGTCAGTGGAGTTTTATGGTGTTGAGTTGCCAGCCCGGCACCCAACCTTTCACAGACGGCACACAGACACACACACAGACACACACACACACACACACACACACACACACACACACACACACACACACACACACACACACACACACACACTCATGCCTAGGGCCAATTTAGTGTGTCCAATCCACCTACAGCAGGTCTTTGGGATGTGAGAGGAAACTGGAGCACCCGGAGGAAACCCACGCGACCACAGAGAGGACATGCAGACTCCAAACAGAAGGCACCCCAGCTGAAGATTGAACCGGAGAACCTCTTGCTGTGAGGTGCCAATGCTAACCGCTGCACCACCATGGCTGATAATGTAAAAAATGTAGATCTAAATTAAATTAGACTTGTGTTTGTTTATGGAAACTAAAAGGAGAGAGAAAAAGAGTAAAGTGAATGCCTAGGAAGATAGTAGAAACAGACTGGGTCTTCTGGAAAAAGACAAAAGTATATTAATGTACAGATCATTAAAGAAGGAAAGGGGAAAATTTATGTGATGAAAAGATGAATACATTTTTAATTCATAGATGGAAATATAACACAGAAGGGATTGGATAGTGATAAATCGTAAATGGGCTGACAATACAAAGTACAAAATACTTCTTTTTTTTTAAAACAAGTTTATTGTTTTTAACATACA
Organism: Protopterus annectens; assembly: GCF_019279795.1. Taxonomy (NCBI): domain Eukaryota; kingdom Metazoa; phylum Chordata; order Ceratodontiformes; family Protopteridae; genus Protopterus; species Protopterus annectens. The sequence continues at coordinate 1,060,826,160 of NC_056746.1, read as the reverse complement.
AAATAAATATCATAACAATTTTATACAAGCAATTAAAATAGAAATAGTTATAACATTCAATAAAATAACCAAAGTATTTACAAAGACATCCACTACAAATCAAATCAATTGATTAAACTATAATGTCATGCTATTGAGACTAATATTTTTTAACAGGTTTTGTAAAGTATCCCATATAATATAATAAGATGTTTTTCTAGTAGTTCTTGATTTTATTGTCATCAATTCCATATGACACACTTCAGTCAAAAAATTTTAAATTTCATTAAATGAAGGAGGGGTATCTGAAATCCAATTTCTGGTTATTATTTTTCTAGCCACTGCTAGAATAGACCATAATAAGGGAAGTTTAACTTTTTTAACACTTTTAGGAACAGGTGTGTTAAATAATATAAGTGATTTAGAAACAATGAAATTATCTGTGAAAAGGGCCTGCAAAAAATCATTGATTAACTTCCAATATTCCTTCAATTTTATACAGTCATAAAACATATGTGCCCAATCGGCATTTATTTCTACATTACATCTTTTACATAAGTTGTCTTTATTATTTATTTTATTCATCATTAAAGGTGTATAGAAGGATCTATGTAAAAATTTCCAAGTAAAAAGTCTCCAATTAATGGAAGTAGTTTTATAAGCAGATTCCAATATATATTGTTTATCTTGTTGTTTTGGTGATTCACCATTAATGGAAATGAAATAATTACAATAGGTATCTGAACTGTAATGAGTTTCTTCTCTGATAATTTTATGTATGTATGAGAGCTTACCTTTATCAGAAACTCTATGTTGTAAATTTAATATCAAGTAATCAATCAGTATTGGAACAGATTCTTTAACTGTTAAAGACATTAAATCAATTTTATTAATAAGATGTTGTCTAAAAGTCTGAATTTCTAACCAACATGTTTCTCTCAAATCAAATTCTTGTTTTAAGAAGTCTAAATTTTTTACTTTACTATCAGACAGCAACTGATACCAATACTTTAGATCATTCTCTGTGACTAAAAGAGTTCTTTCAGAGGTGGTTGACAAAAGCTTACCTTGTGTATACATTATAGGGAATAGAATAAAATTCCATTCCTTATACTTAGGATGCATGAATATAAAATTACGATAACTGATAATAATGTTTAATGGATAACTAACTACATATTTTGGTGTAATGGATGAAGTACAAAATTCTTTTAGTAACCATAACATGGGGTTATTTACAATAATATTTTTATGTATTAAAGAGATTTTCATGAAGTGAATGCTAATTAGTTCCCAGTAATCTTTCCATCTTGCAACATATGACTGATCTATTAACAAAGTAATAACTTTTATAATAGAAGAGATAGTATATAAATTAAAGTCTGGAAATGAAATGCCCCCTTGAGACCAGCTATTAGCATGTTTCTTTAATGCAATCCTAGGTCTATTAGGTGCCCATAAGAAATTTAACATTAGTGAATTCAGTTTCTTAATAATTATTTTTGTAGGTGGGAGTATTATTGATTGTATTAAGTATAATATCTTAGGGAATACTATCATTTTAATAATTGTGAGTCTCTCTTCCATGGTAAAAAACATATTGTTCCAGCTATTGAAAAGATTTTGTATATTAAGAAGAGAGGTACTATAATTATTATGTATAATAGATTTGATATCTTTAGTTAATATTATACCTAAGTAAGTTATCTGACCTGAGTTGGGTATATATTTGTTAAAATCATTAATGAGGACATTTTTTCGTGTGTATATTGGTAATGTTTTAGTTGTTTCTTCATTGAATATTAAACCAGAGATATTTTTAAAATCCATCATTTTATCAAATAAGGACTGCATAGAAGAGTTAGATCCAGCTGATGTAATTAGAACATCATCTGCAAAAGTTGAATTTTAGATATTGTATTTTCATCTATATCAAATCCTTCTATATCAGTACTGTTTCTGATCAAATTAGCCCAAGGCTCCATTATTAAAGTAAATAATAGTGGAGAGAGTGGACACCCTTGTTTTGTACCTTTTAAAATAGGTATTTTTGTGAGACATATGTTCCTATCTTAATGTAAGCCAATGCTCCTTTATATAGATGTTCAATTAGATTTACAAATGCATCTGAGAAGTTTGTGCACTTCAGTAAGATAAACAAGTAGTCCCAACTTACTGAATCAAATGCTGAACTTATATCGAGACTAATAAGTGTTAAATCTTTCTTTTTCCTATTTGCAAAATCAATTAACGTTAAAGTTCTCCTTATATTATCAAAAGTATTTCTATTTACAATAAAGCCTGTCTGGTCTATATCTATAATGCCTGGGATGATTGTCTTTAATCTATCAGCAAAAATACTCATAAACATTTTATAGTCAACATTAAGTAATGAAATAGGTCTATATGAAGTGCATCTGGTTGGGTCTTTATTGGGTTTTAAAATTGGCGAAATAAATGTGTATTGCCAAGATGGGGGAGTTGTTCACTCATTTTGGGCCAAAATAAAAATCTTATGTATTAATGAGTAAGTACTTTTGGGAAGAATTTTATAGATCTCTGGTATAATACCATCATTACCTGGTGCTTTGTTGATTTAAGCTTGTTTATTTGTGTAATAACCTCTGTATATTAAATATTTTTATCCATTAGTTTAGTCTGTTGTTTATTAAGTTTTTTGTTCATGCTTGTAGTTATAAATTTCTTTATTTTATCTTTAGGCTCCATGTTAATGTTATTATGATTAATTTTGTGAAAGTGATTTCTAAATTCATCTAATATTTCTGGTAAACTAGAAACATTCTTCTTTTTCCTTGGAGAGAAAATTTCTTTGATATGATTTTGTTTATTCAACCTTTTTGTTTTATTTTTAAGTCTATGTAAGTATTTGGGACTTATTGAGTAAGACAAAACTTATATTTCTCTAATGTTATTTTAACTTTATGAGTTAAAATTTCTTTGTATTTCTCATTTAATTTATTTATTTCTTCAATGACTTTTTTGTCCATAATATTTTCTTTATTATTATGTTTGTATGAGTCTAATTTGCTTTGAATATCTAGTAATTCCTTGTCCCAAGATTTCCTTTTATTATTATACCATCTGATACTTTGTCCATATAAATATGATTTTAAAGCATCCCAAACATAAACGATGGAGACTTCAAGTGTATTGTTTAAGTCTAAAAAATCTTGCACTTCTGAAAGTATATAATCTTTATAGTCTTTTAGTTGAGTTAAGTATGCTGGTATCCTTTTGATCTGAACATTGTAAGTACTTTTTATCATAAACTCAAAGACAATTGAATTATGATCTGATATAGGACACAAAATGATTTTAGAATTAATTAAGTCTGTAACCATCTGGTTAGAAATAAAGACTATCTATTTTTGAATAAGTTTTATATCTGTTAGAAAAAAAAGTGTATGGTAATGATTTTGAATCTATCTGATTATTAATATAATTCAAATGATATAAATTAACAAAATCCTTTAAATGTTTTGCATTAGATGTAATTTTCCTTTTTCCTATAGTAGTAGTATCTTTTTCATGTAGGATACAATTAAAGTCACCTGCTAAAATAATATCTCCTATAGAAAATGATATGATCATATTGAGATGGTGTTTCACTGTATTAATGCCAATTCCTGGTATCCAATATACATTGATTAATGTATATGTCTTTCCATTAATCTGTATTGTAACCATACAAAACATTCCTTTATCATCTTTATAAGACTTAATAGTTTTAGGTATGGGCATACTTTTATTCCATAAAATAGCCACTCCTCTTTTTCTGAGTGTGTTCTGAACTAACCAAGACTGTATATTTATTAGTGGCTAATTTATCAATATCCTTTTCAGGAGATGTGTTTCTTGAAGGAATACTAAGTTGGCCCTATGCAAATTAATGTATCTCATTAAACTTGCCCTTTTACATGGGTTATTCAGTCCATTAATGTTTAAAGAAATTCCTTTTAGAGAAATCATTTAGCTTTTATAAACATATAAAACATATAATCAGAATAACAATTAACAAAATAAATGATATTATACCTCCTCCTTTAGGTGTACCATTAATTATAGCTGTATTTATTGGAAATCTTATGGGATTTTGTATAAGCTTCACTTTTATTTGTAGTGACAATAAGTTTATAAAATGTGTTGTGGATGTCAGAACTATATACAAACAACAATAAACAGGTGAAAATAATATTAGGATTAAACATTGCACCCAGCCTAGAGTTAAGAACTCCAACTTTGAGTAGCACATACCACTCATGTTATCCCCCTATCCTAAGCAGCAGTACCTCAGCTGCCACCATATCAATTCAGTACTAACTATTAACTAAAGTTAACCTCATTTAATTAGATTATCTAGTAAGACAAAGCTAAACAATTTATAAATCAGCTTCATATAAACAAATAAGAACATTTAGAAACAGCTCATATTACTATGTACATCTATTTTGTAAAATACACTCATAATCAAAATAGCATTCTAATAAACTTGATAATGGGAACCGAGAGGAGAGAGAGAGAGAAAGGAAGAGAGAGAGAGAGAAAGAAAAAAAAAAAAAAAGGAGCATATCTATATATTAGTTTATTAAAAGTTTGTAAAATAAGTTCTTATGTTCATTTGGATTCAATAACTTAGGCTATAATGGTTCAGACATTACATATATTAGGGTATTCCTACTTTCTGCCAAAGAAATGCAGTTAACAGTTTTAAAAACTTTAAATTACTTGAACCAAAGCTTTCTTCTCATAGTTATTATTGCCAGTAAATAAAATATTTATATTCATACATATGTTTACAAGTCATACTGCACAGCAATGATAATTCCTAGATGTTATGTGATCCTATCTCGCCTACATTCTGTACTGATGGGCTCGGAGCCGATCCTCGGCTCCGACTCGGCACGCTATGCTATAGAGCGAAGCCTCTTATTTGCTGAGCTATTCTCTATCCCAGGATGCACCACCGCTAATCCCCCAGATCTCGTTTGCCGCTTACAAGCTAGGACGTGGTCTCGAACTTGGCTGAGCTAAGTGCTGTTTTTCACAAAGTTTTTCTGTCAGGAAATTCTTTATTCTTTACCCAAAAGCTGTTTTAACAGCTATCGTTGTGTATCAGTGTGTTTTGATTATTTTTTTGTGGTAAAATTTGTGTGATTGAACAGGGAAAGGTTTCCGTTTAAGTTAGAGGGACCTTCCCCTATTCTTTAGTGAGTCTACCTTTTTTAGAGAGGTCAAGTACCTGTTTAAGTTAGAGGGTTCTTGGCCCTCCTTTTTGGTGTTTTTGTGGTTGTAATTTTTGTGTGGCTTTTCGTTTTAAAAAAAAAAAAAAAAAAGTTTATTGTTGTTAAATCTTATTAAGTGACATATATTGTGTTTTTTTTCTACTAATATACTGAGTAGTTTTCAGGCATTATGTCAAAAGAGCATAGACCCTCAGGATTTAAAAAGTGCACGAGATGCAACTATAAAATGTCCATCACCGATGACCACTCATTATGTGTGTACTGTTTGAGCGCCAAACACCTACAGGAGTCCTGCAGCGTGTGTCATGCTTTTTCCTCTAGGGTCCTCCAAGAGAGGAAGAATAAATTGATCTTGAAAGGGCTGATTAAACCCTCCTTCGAGGAGGCCTTATCTTCCTCTTCCTCTCCAGCTAAGAAAAAGAAATTGTTGGCTCCGACCAGTCCGTCGGAACCGACCAGTAAGAAATCTAGGCAGGCTTCTCCATCGGCTCCACAGACTTTGGAGCCGAGGGCGGAACGGTCTGCCTCAATGCCTCCAGTCTCGACTCCTCTGGTTTTGGAGCCGATGGCTGGGGCTTCGAGAGGCGGGTCACCTTTATCGGCTCCACTGATATTGGAGCCGATGAGGGTTGCTGGCTCAGACTCTTCCCCTTTGGTGCCGAAGCCCACCTCGGCACCAAGGGAAATTGTTTTGGAATCTCCCTCGGCACCGATACTGGTCGAGTCTATTCGGAGCCGGTCCCCCAGTCCTTCGGAGCCGATGGAGAAGTCGGTTCGGACCCGGTCGGTCTCCTCCCAATCTTCCAAGATGTCAGATTCGGACATCGACAGGGTGCTCCTAAGACTATTTCAGTCTCCTGTATTCCAGAAATTAGTTTCGGCTCCAGCCCATTCGGCTTCGGAGCCGATGGCCCACCCTGTAGTTCTGGTTCCTCCTCCAACAGCTTCGGCACCGTTGGAGCCGGTGCTGGTGGAGCAGATGGAGGTTTTCGGGTCGGCCCCGACCCTTACTCCAACCCCGGCTCTCGAGTCGGAGTTCGGTACACGGACCTCCTCTGTCGGCCCTGGGGGGGACACTTCGGGACCGATGTTTTCGGTCCTGAGCCTTCCTCTTGGTGCGTCGGCTGCGGGGGTACCGTCTACTGTTGTGGCCATGGGGGTTGGACCTTCCCAGGACTCTGGCGGTCCGGCCTTCAGGGCCATGAGGAGTGCCTTGGCCAAATCTTCTTTGGCTACCTCCACGGTCTCACCAGCATCTTCCCTACACACGGAGACTGGGTCTTTGGTAGTCCCCCTGTCCTTAGACAGCGGAGCCCCGGGGCCTGAGGTCACCCCCAGTGGGGGTTCCCCCCCTCCTGGAGGTCCCTCTGAAGCTTCTTCAGAGGAACCCCCAAGGAAAAGACTGTGCAAGAGGAAGCACGTCGACTCCCCCGATGAGTCTCTCATGTCGGACACCGATCTTGATGATGCGGAGGGGTCCCCTAAGCCGTCCTCAGATGATGTCTCCTTCGCAGACATCTTGGAAGCCCTCAAACAATGAGGCAGCTGGCATTCCAAACCCCCTTCCGCTGACGAGTCGGTGTTCCTCAAGGCCTTTGGGGCTCAGCCCTCCACCTCCTGTGTGTCTCCGCCCTTCGACGAGCTCCTAGATTTGATCTGTCGAAGGGCGTGGGAACATCCAGACTCTGTGGAACTGGTGCCTGCTCACCCACACAAGTTCTTATCAGCACCCCAAGAGAAGGAGTTTTTGACCAAAGGTGTGGCTGTAGATGCCTTGGTGGTGGCATCTGCTACCCAACAGGATGTATCAGAGGCTTCGACGTCCGTCCATCCTCCTAATAAGGAGTCTAGGAGCATGGATCGGTACGGGAAGCGCACCCTCAGTTCAGCGGCCTTTACCTTAAGGTCCCTGAACTATTTAACGCACTTCACTAGATTTCAGAGGGATCTGATCAAGGAGCTTTCAGATTCCCTCTTGGGTAACCTACCTGAGCAGCTGGCCCAGACGGTTGGCTCTCAGTTGGCTACGCTGTCATCAATATCAAACTCGTCCATGAGGCTCATTTCATATGCAGCCGAAGAGGCGAGTAGAGCGGCAGGTACGGGTGTTGCTCTACGGAGGCAAGCCTGGCTCCGCCTGTGTCATTTTGCGGAAGCCTTTAAGTCTTCCTTTGCCGACGCTCCCTTTGATGGGTCCTCTTTGTTTGGACCCAAGGTAAAGGACACATTGACCCGCTGCGAGCAAGAAGGTAAGACTCTGACTGCCATAGGGGCACGATTTTCCACTCCCTTTCGGCCTTATCCCAAGGCTAAAAGAGGAGGGAAAATGTGGTTCCGTAAATCCCAGAAGTCTTATCCCTCGCAGCAGGATGATCCCCCTTCTAGAGGCAGAGGAGGGGGAAATTTTTCTGGAAGCCGCCGTCCCAGAGGTGGCAGAGGCCCCCGCAACACTGGAGACCGCGAGTCCTTTCGTGGCTCTTCATCCTTCCACAATCCCAGAAGGATTGCCCGACTGTGCAGCTCCGGAGCCAGTCGGGGGTCGTTTTTCGAGGCACCTAAAAGCCCGGGACGGTATCACTCAGGACCGATGGGTGCTTCGAATCATCGCCGGAGGTTACGCCATCCCCTTTTCTCACTCCCCACTGCTGTCCAAGAAAATCCCGGACCCGCCACCCAGTCAACGGGAAATCGCAGCCTTAGAAGTCTCAAAGCTGCTTCAAAAAGGAGTCATCCAACCAGTCCCTGCAGACCAGATCGGATTAGGGACTTACTCAAGGTTCTTTTTTGGTGCCAAAAAAGACCAGGGACTTGAGGCCCATTTTGGATCTCAGCATCCTAAATCGATCAGTCAAAAAGTCCAAGTTCCGAATGGTCACCTTACAATCCATTCTCCCACTGCTGGAGAAAGGTGTTTGGATGTGCTCCATAGATCTCAAGGACGCCTATTACCACATCCTGGTAGATCAGGCGTCCAGGAGACATTTGCGCTTCAGCCTGGGAAACAGTCATTTTCAGTTCTGCGCACTGCCCTTTGGTCTCACCACAGCCCCCAGGGTGTTCACCAAATGTTTGGCGGTTGTGACTGCTCACCTGAGGAGTCTAGGATTCCAGGTGTTTCCGTATCTGGATGACTGGCTCCTAACTGCCACCTCCAGGCATCTACTATTGCAGAACCTACAAGCCACAATATCACTAGGCACTTCCCTTGGAATCACCTTCAATTGGCCAAAGTCTGTGTTGCTGCCATCTCAGCGCATAAGGTTCATCGGAGTAGAGATAGACTCAAACCTTATGCGGGTCTATCTTCCTACAGAAAGGATACAAACTATACAGGCTCAAGTCCGAGCCTTGATTCTCAGATCCAAAGCTCCAGCCAGGATGGTCCTGCAGCTATTGGGCTCTATGTCGGCCACGGTTCTTCTAGTGCCCTTAGCAAGATTGCATATGAGAATTCTCCAGTGGCTCCTTTCGACACAGTGGTCCTTTCAGGATCTCCCTCTCAGTCACCTCATACGGATCACGGAAACCTGCAAATGGGACCTTCGCTGGTGGCTGGTGCCCTCCAATCTGGATCAGGGATGACCCTTTGTTCCACCTCCTCCTGTGACCACTTTGACTATGGACGCCTCCCAGATGGGGTGGGGGGGGGCATTCCCTGGGCAGGTCAGTCCAAGGCAAATGGCATTCAGAAGAGAGCCTCCTTCATATCAACATTTTAGAAATGAGGGCGGTGTTTCTGTCTCTACAAGCCCTTCACGATTACCTCCCTCAGGGCATAAGTGCTGTTCACTCCGACAACATGTCAGTAGTCTGGTACCTGAACAAGCAGGGAGGGACCAGACCCTACCCCCTTTGCAGAGAGGCCATGAGAGTTTTGGAATGGGCAGTGGTGACCAGACGTTTTCTAGTGGCGACTCATATCCCTGGCAAGTCCAACGTGATAGCCGACAGGCTAAGCAGAACTATTCTCTCTCCTCACGAGTGGTCTCTGAATGATGCAGTGACAACTCAGATCTTCAGCAGATGGGGAACTCCTTGTTGCGACCTCTTCGCAACCCCGCTGAACGCGAAGTGCAAGAAGTTCTTCTCTCTCACTCCAGCTCCGGGGGAGAGTCCTATGGATGCATTAGCCCATCCTTGGCCCACCGGCTTGCTATACGCCTTCCCCCCAGTTTCCCTCCTTCCCAGAGTGATCCAAAAGGCATCTGACTTGGGGAGCAAAATGATTCTAGTTGCCCCTTACTGGCCTCGTCAGGTATGGTTCCCCTATCTTTGGAAATATGCACTGGACGGTCCATGGTTCCTGGATCAGATCCCAGACCTATTAATTCATCAGTCGGGACAACTCCATCAGTCCCTTCACACTTTGAAGTTAACAGCTTGGCTCCTCCTCTTCCGACTATAGTCAGGAATCATACCTTAGACCCGGAAGTCATACATATCTTATCCTCGGCCCACAAGTCTGCCACTAAGAAATTATATACTAGCAAATGGAAGAGATTTGCTATTTGGGCTCAACTCCGGGGTCTGGATCCCATCACTGTTCCGGTATCGGAAGTCCTGAAATTTCTGACTTCCCTTTTTAATCAAGGTTCTTCAGTCTCTACCATCAAGGTCCAATTGGCAGCTATTTCCAATTTCCATGAATCTACAAACCCACCTTTAATGAGCAACAGATTGTGTAAAACCTTCATGAAAGGTGCTGTGCTTTTACGACCTCCAATTTCTCATCCTGCTCCTCCGTGGGATCTCGATGTGGTGTTACGTGCCTTAACCTCCTCCCCCTTCGAACCGGCAGCAACATGTGATTTGAAATTTCTTTCTTGGAAAACCGCCTTTCTGGTCGCGATTACTTCTGCCAGAAGAGTTTCAGAACTTCAAGCTCTGTTTGTCAAACCACCGTACCTGGTTTTTCACAAAGATAGAGTATCCCTCAGGCTTGATCCATCTTTTGTCCCTAAAGTTTGTTCCAGTTTTTGCCTGCAACAGTCATTAAAACTTCCAGTTTTCTTTCCAAAGTACTCAAACAAAGCAGAATACATCTTCCACACATTGGATGTGCATAGGCAATTGCGTTTTTATTTAGACAGGACCCAACAAACACGGAAATCAGATCAGTTGTTTGTGTCCTTTTCGGATAATAAATTGGGCAAAGCCATCACAAAGGTCACTATTGCCAAATGGATCAGGGACTGTATTAGTCAGGCTTATTCCTCTTCTAATAAAGAGCTTACAACCTCTATCAAAGCTCACTCTACAAGAGCTATGGCTACTTCAATAGCATTCCATTCTAAGCTTGCCATTAGTGACATTTGTGCTGTGGCTACATGGTCTTCCCCGCACACTTTCATTTCCCACTACAAATTGGATGTGGCATCTCGGGGGCGAGCTTCATTTGGTTCCACAGTGCTCAGGAGTGTTTTCCAGTGAGCCACCCAGGAATTAGGTGCTAGGGACGCTGTCCCATCAGTACAGAATGTAGGCGAGATAGGATTACATAACATCTTTTAGTTATGTACTTACCATAACTTTAGATGTTTGGGCTCCATCTCGCCTACATTCCTAATACCCACCCTCCTTCCCCCTGCCTTGGAGATCAGAAGAGATCGGATGGTCCGAATTCTATTGTTTCATCTTGAAACATCTGGCAATGTTATATAAACAGTTATGTGTGTGTGCATGAATGCGGACAAACAAGATCTGGGGGATTAGCGGTGGTGCATCCTGGGATAGAGAATAGCTCAGCCAATAAGAGGCTTTGCTCTATAGCATAGCGTGCCGAGTCGGAGCCGAGGATCGGCTCCGAGCCCATCAGTACAGAATGTAGGCGAGATGGATCCCAAACATCTAAAGTTATGGTAAGTACATAACTAAAAGTTATACAAAAATCATTGTGATGAAAGCCATCTATATTTTATATATCTGAACTGCAGCTTTAAAATATGTCACATGACAGTTTCTTCTAAAATATAGACATAATGATACCTGTGCTTGTCAGTTAGTTAAGGCAAATGATTTATAACATTATATATGTTTAAATCATAAGTATTTATATACATTAATATGCTGCAGTCATGTAAGCTTTCAAAAATATGTGTATATGTGTTTTACCTTCTATGCCTTCTAAAATATCTCACTTGCTTACTATGGCATACTGAATCATTTAAAATCATTATAACTTTCATATTTTATAAATTACATCTTAAATAAGTAAGTTGTTATAAAGAATAACTCACATTTAGATGTCATAAAGTTTGTTTTTCATCACAAAGTCGCATTTCCAGCAGTTCTACTTCCTGGAACAGTGTTCTTCTTGAATCTGCGATGTGTCAGTATGAAATCAGGGGTCAAAGTTCAAAATGACTGCATTCAGCTTCTCTGCGTGTATTCTGAGTGTTGAAGCTTTTAAAACAACTCGATGACACTATTCACGAGGTAACCCACATCCCAAATTGTCTCCCTTAACATTCCGGCGGGAATTTTAGTAAATACAAGTGACTGACATTCATTTAGTAATACAAATGAAACTAAACAGTGCAAAACCTTCGCGAAGTATTTTACAAGTCATTACAGTCTCTATGACAGTGAAACCAAGCCTACAGTTATTTAACATATTATATAACTTATTTTTATATGCCCCATTTAATTTTTTCATACAAATCTTATTATATACATACATCAGTATTATCAGAAGCATATAACTGTACTTATAAGAGAGAAAGAGAGAGAGAGAAAAGAAAAGGAAGAGAGTAGAGAAAAAAAAAAGAGAGAGAGAGAGAGAAGAAAGAAAAAAAGGAAGCTACAAAGAGTATCTACAAAGAAATATTACTTGCTGTTTGTATTAATAAAGTTAAACATGAAACATATTACTTACAACTATTTTAGTTCTAATTATTTGCAATTATATCATGACATATTATTTGTAATCATGTATAAGCAATAAAGTCATGATATAATATTTAGCAACAGTGTTTAAACAGCATATATAGTTTTAAAGAACTAATAAGTTATTATTTCACTTTTTCCATATTTTACATCATACTTCTCTCCTTGCCCTCCCCCTCCCCTCACTAAATGCATAGTTTATAAAGAATGCCATTATTTAAAACAAGAAGAGAAAGAAAATGTATCAAATTACTAACCTTAGGTCTCTTTATCACAAAGAGAAACAAGTTGATTGATAGCATGTTATTTGTTCCTCAGAGAGTTTGACTATTTATGAAACAAAAACAGTTCTTTGCACACAGAAAAATAACTTTGAATAAATCTTTAAAATATTTGTGGCTTTCTGGAGATGCAGTAACTGTATTTGAAGATATTAAGAGAGAAGGAAAGAAAGAAAAAAATATATATATAGAACATGTCATTTGATTTTTAGTCTTTTTTGCTTCTCTGAAGTCTTCCAAAAAGTTCCTGTTGCCATCCTCTTTAACGAAGGTCTTGCCCATTCCATATCTTCTATTTTATCTAATATCTTATTTTTTTTAATATACAGCAAAGCAGAGTCCAAGTCTTCAAAAATTCTAGGGCCATCAGGTAAAAAGATTTTTAGTTTGGAAGGAAATAAAAGGTAAGTTTTGAACTGTGCTTTCTTAAGCTCTCTTATTAATGGCAAAAAAACTTTTCTTTTAGTTATTACCAAGGAAGAATAGTCATTGTCAAAACGCACAGTTGCCTCATTAATTTTAATAGGTGCTTTAGTCCATGCAGATTTTAATACCATCTCCTTGTCATAAGATGATAAAAATCTTACTATAACTGATCTAGGATATTTTTTGTTAGAGTTAAAATTAGATAAGGACCTATGGGCTCTTTCAATACCAAAAGAAAATGCTTCTGACAAGTCTAAAGTTTTGGGAAGCCAAGTATTTAAAAAGGAAGTAATGTTGTTACCTTCTATATTTTCTGGCAGTCCAAAAATCCTAATATTATTGCGTCTAGATCTGTTTTCCAGGTCATCAAGTTTGGATTGTAGGTGTGTGTTCTGCTTCAGCAAAAACTCAATGTTTATTTCTTCTTCCTGGATTCTGTTCTCCATATCATTAACAGTCTCTTCTATGCCTGTAATCTGAGCCTTCTGTTGTTGCAAGTCTTGATGTAACAAATCCATTTGTTTTGTAGTTTTTTCTGTGAAGTTATCAATTTTAGTATCCAGTTTGTCCATTTTGGTTGTTAGTTGCTGAATAGTAGATATCAGAGACTGAAGCTCTTTCTTGATGCTGGAATCCTGACTGTTTGCCTTACTGGAACTCATTTTGAACAGAGGTGATGAAAGAGAAATTTCCAAGATGATTTCTGACAGGAAAATTATTGAAATTTTCTTTCTTTTTTAGATATTATTCAAGAAACTGATATTCCAAACGTATTTAGAAAGAAAATTATTTCATTAGTTGATTTTTAAAGTAATTATTTCCTGTCAGTGCAATTAAGTTGGTGGAGCTGAAGAAATCTGCTGCTATCCTGTGTTCATCCTTCAGTACAAAATACTTCTGATGATATTTTTGGGCAGAATTGCAGAGTTCATACAGTGGCATTAGGGTCCACAAGTATGGAATGAATGTGTGTGTGTATTAATGACTGACATTAAAATTACAAAATGAATAAGATATGATCAAAAACAGGAAGTGGAAATAGAGCATTAAGCCTCATTCTGAAGGAGGATCAGCCTCTACAGCCCCTTTTGTGGAACAGAGTTTAGGCCCGTCTCAAGAGCTCTATGGAAACGTCTTCATCTCTGAGGGGTGCCTTTCTCTGAGAGCACCTCAAAACTCTAAGAAGTAGTCTGCTATGACAACATCTTTGTAATTCCTCCCCAAGCCATAGTAAACTTTGAAACTACCCCTCAGCCAACAGCTCACTTCATTGCCTAGTTGCATGAGAATATTATGATGATGAGATCTACTTCATCTCATGCAACTGTGCAAGAGATGAGTTGATGATGATGATCTCCTTCATCTCTTGCACAGCTGCATGAGATGAAGTGGATCTTGACGAAACATGTCTAATAATATTAAATCTAACAAACTGATCACTAAGTAATAGGGAAACAACTCTTGGTTGGATTCTCACTTCCACTCCAACAAAATCATTTCCTCTGGTACCCTACCCGATACTCTTAAGTGATCACTTCCCAGTCTGTGCTATATTCATAAACATCACCATTACAATCAAATACATAATATTCCACTTTCCATAAAGAAGTTTTCATCAACAGCCTAAGTCAATATAAATGGTAGGTCAGTAGGCATCATTCGATACCAAAATATCATGGGTTTCTGCCTCTGTTGAACTGATTTGAGCAGCATCTTCTGTGGCTGTGCAGTCTAATCTGGAGTGGCAGCCCTTTCCACATCCTGAGCAGCAGTAGGCAGATGTCGGTCTGGTATCATAGGCACAGATCTTCCTGAGGGCTCTGTTATCCCGTGTTCTCCTTGCCAAGGTAGTTTCATATATAGCGAGAGCTTCCTTCACTTCCTTTTTCCAGCAAAACTTCTCTGAGGCAAGGGAATACCAGGTGTTGGTGCTGATGGAGAGACTGCTGAGGTTACTCTTGCATATTTCCTTGCAGAATTTGAGTTGTCCTTTAGGCTTCTTTCCAGACTCCTGACTGTCCTGAAAGGAGGTCTTTCAGTATTTGGCCATCCATCATGCATGAGACATGAACCAAGCAGTTCATACAGTGGATATAAAAAGTGTACACACCGCTGTTATAATGCCAGGTTTTTGTGATATAAAAAATGAGACCACAATAAGTCATTTCAAAACTTTTCCTACCTTTAATGTGACCTATAACCTGTACAATTCAATTGAAAAACAAACAAATCTGTTAGGGGAAAAAATATAAAAAATAAAAAACGTACAATAAGCTCGTTGTGTAAGTGTGCACATACTTAAACTAATACTTTGTTGAAGCCCCTTTTGCTTTACTAACAGCATTCAGTCTTCCTGGGTGCACACCTGCCATCAATTAAAGAGACTCTGAATAACTCCAAATAAATTTCAGCTGTCCTAGTAGGATTTTCCTGACACTTACTCAGTTGC
Source organism: Protopterus annectens (assembly GCF_019279795.1). Classification (NCBI taxonomy): domain Eukaryota; kingdom Metazoa; phylum Chordata; order Ceratodontiformes; family Protopteridae; genus Protopterus; species Protopterus annectens. The sequence continues at coordinate 1,060,810,876 of NC_056746.1, read as the reverse complement.
CTGCTACAGCAAAAGCCATGGTCCACAGAGAGCTTACAAATCATCCATGGGATCTCGTTGAAAGTTATCAGTAAGGAAAAGGGCACAAAAAATTTTCCACAGAACTGGATATACCATGGAACACAGTGAGACAGTTATCAAAAAGTGGAGAAAATATGGGACAACAGTGATGTCGCAAAGAACTGGATGTCCCTCCATTAATGGTGAAAAGACAAGATGAAAACTGGTCAGGGAAGCTGCCAAGAGACCTATAGCAACACTGAAGGAGCTACAGGAATTTCTGGCAAGTACTGGTTGTGTACTATATGTGACAACAATCTCCCATATTCTACATATGTCTGGACTATGGGGTAGGGTTGCAAGACGGAAGCCTTTTCTTACACATAAAAACATCCAGGCCCAGCAAAAATTTGCAAAACAATACATCAAGTCTCCCAAAAGCATGTGGGAAAATGTATTATGGTCTGATGAGACCAAGGTTGAACTTTTTGGCCACAATTCCAAAAGGTAAGTTTGGTGCAAAACAACACTTTGCATCACCAAAAGAACACCATCCCCACGGTGAAGCATAGTGCTGGCAGTATCATGTTTTGGGGTTGCTTTTCTTCAGCTGGAACTGGGGCTTTAGTCAAGGTGGAGGGAATTATGAGCAGCTCCAAATACCAGCCACGTTTGGCCTAAAACCTTCATGCGCCTGCTGTAAAGCTGAAGATGAACAGGAATTTTTATTTTTATTTTTTATTTTACATTTGTTGACAGGGATAGCCCGACTGGATGCATGTCCATTTTTAGCGGAGGCCAGAGGAGAAAAGCTTCAAGGGTAAGCAGATACAGCATTACATATTACAAACAGACTATTTACAGAGATTACATAAGTAAGCAAGTTAAACAAGTTCCACAGGTTACAGTTAATCCTGAGCACAAGTCAGGATTAAATTAAATTACACAGTAAACTGGTTAACAGATTTTTACACATTCTAGAGAGAGTTAGCCAGGCTTGATACATTGACATAGCCAGTTAAGTGACAAATGTTGTTTGAGTCTAGTTTTAAATTGACCTAAGGTGGAAAGTAAGGTAATATCATCTGGAAGATAGTTCCAGGATCTACTTACAGAGTTTGTAAAGAGAGAATCACCGGCTGTGTTATTAATTTTGCTAGTCTGAATTAGTAGTTTGTTACAGGATCGAAGCGGTCTAGGATTGTTATAGGGGGTGATAATATTTTTAAGTGCAGGAGTATTGTCCGGATTATAGAGGATTTTATAGGCCATAATCAGTTGGTTATACTGGATTAGGCTGGGTAGTTCAAGCCACCCAAGCTGATTTAGATTGATGCAATGATGTGTCCTAAAAGGCAGCCCAGTGGCAAACCTGGCAATGTGGTTGTAGCAAATTGAGAGTTTGTTAAGGACAGTCTTGTTTAAATTCGAGAGAAGAGGGGATGCATACAGTAGGGTTGAAAGAAGGTGAGAGCGAGCTATGGCAATTTTAGCTGGAGGGGTTAGGAAGACTTTTATTCTGTAAAGTGACCATAGTTTTTTATTGATGGTTTTGATAGTTTGGTTAACATGTAGGTCAAATTTTAGATTATTGTCTATGATGACACCTAATAGTTTTGTAGATAGGTCAGGGGAGATTATTGTGCCATCATTTGAATTTATGGTAAAGGTGAAAGCGGTAGACCTACGTGTTGGTGAAAATAACAGCATTTTAGTTTTTTGGGGGATTTAGGATCAGACGATGTTCAGAAAGCCGGTTTTCTATTGCATTAAAGGTGGTCTGGGTAGCTGACCATAACTCTGCTGGAGATGTGGCTGAGCAAATCAGAGTAGAGTCATCAGCATATTGGATACAGCTGACTTTTGGGATGACAGTATAAAGGTTGTTAATGAAGATGGAGAACAGCAAGGGCCCTAGTATAGAGCCTTGTGGTACTCCAAGGGTGTTAGGTAGAAGGTTAGAGAGTTTGTTCTGCCAGAGGACAGCCTGCTGTCGACCATTCAGGTAGGCTTGAAACCATTGGAGGGCTCCAGTATCTAGACAGAATGTTTGCAGGGTGTGGATTAAAAGTTGGTGATCAACCATATCAAATGCCTTGGTAAGATCCAAAAAGAGGGCTGAGGATATATAATTATTGTTGCAATTATGGTTTATGGTGTTGGTAAAGGCTAGGAGGACTGAAGTAGTGCTGTGATGAGGACGGAAGCCATGCTGAGTGTCTGCCATAAGGCGATTCAGGATTAGGTGGTGCATGAGTTGTCTATGAATACATTTTTCCATAATCTTTGCAAGTGGAGAGAGTATAGCTATTGGCCTATAATTGGAGAATTCAGTAGTGCTGCCTCCTTTGTGAAGTGGGATTACATAGGATATTTTCCAGATGGTGGGAATTTTAGCTTCTACTATGGTTCCATTGATTAGTATTGAGACGGGGTAAGCAATAGCATCTGCTGATTTTTGTAGGTACTCGGCAGGGAGTTGATCAGCAGAAAGTGTAGTGGGTTTTAATTTTTTGATCAAGGTACGGATAAGTGAAGTGGTGACTGGTTGGAAGCTGAACACGAGTAGGTTTCTAGGGGTGCTACTTTCAGGACCAGGGGAGCTAGGAGGTAGTTGGCTAGCTAGGGCTTGGATTGTCTCAGTAAAGAATTGGTTAAAACTATCAGAAATATTTTCAGGGATTTTATCAATAATAGCAGCAGGGATTGGGGTTGAAGTTTGTCCAGGATGTAGTAGATTATTTAAAAATGCCGACAATTTCTGAGGGTTATTTTGATTTACTGTCTGTAAATTACAGTAGTATTGTTTTTTGTCTTGTAAAATTGATTTTTTGGTTTTGTTCCTGGATTGCCTGTATTTAATGTGATCTTGAGGGTCTTTAGAAGAACGCCATAAAGCCCATGGTTTGTTTCTAAGGGTAATTTTGAGTTTAGACTCTATAGAAAGCCATGTCGCAGTTTTTGCCTTGGTTCTCTTTGAATGAACAGGTGCATGCAAATCAAGGATCTCAAGGAGTTTGTTGTTAAAGTATGCTACTGCTTCCTCTAAGGGGAGGTGTTTTAGAATAGACCAATTACATGAGTTTAGTTCTTGTTGGAATTTGGCAGGGTCAAAGTTGTTATTGTTTCTAACCTTTCTGAGTAAGGATTGTTAGGAATTAATGGTTTTGTGCTTAATTACATATGTGAGAAGGTGATCACGTAGGCCATTAAGGAGGGTACAAGAGGTGTACAGTTGGGGGTGACTATTTATGAGTACCCAGTCAAGTATACTTTCTTTTTGGTTGGGTTTACCTATCCTGGTAGGGGTGGATATGATTTGTGTAAATGCATGCAGGTTAATATGGGTGGTTGGGGATTCTGAGGAACAGGTGCCCCAGTCTATGTTAAAGTCTCCAAGTAGTAGGGTTTCTTGGGGGTAGTGACATGATAGCCAGTGCAGGATATCTTCAAATGTAAATATATTGTTACCTGGGGGAATGTACATACAGATGATATTAATGCATTTATTTTTATTAAGTTGCAATTTGGTGGCAAGAATCTCTGAGTTATTAATCTGAGGTGGTTGTATTACATCTATGGTGACATTCAACTCAGATTTATAGAGTACAGCTACCCCACCCCCTTCCTCGAAGCACGATCCAGCCTGTGTATGTTGTACCCAGGTGGTAACACTTCATTGTCTTTAGTGTTAGGTTTTAACCAGGTTTCAGATAAACAGAGAATCTCAGGGGAGTGGACATCCAGAAGTGCATGCAGTTCATGTATCTTGTTATTAATGCTTCTTATATTGAGATGACAGACTAGGAGAGAGTTAGTTGGCCTATTAATTGTAGGTTTGTAGCTTAGATTGCAAGTAGAGGGGGTATGTGTATCTGAAGTGAGTGGGCCAGGGTTGGGGTGAATATCACCACCAAGTATTAGGTTGAGTCTATACTTGGTGATGAACTTCAGGAATTTGTTTATTAGTTTGTGGTAGTGTTTGGATCTAGAGCTAAAGTGCCTGGGGTTGAGATGTTGATAGACTGAACAAAATGTTGGATAGGATCTGGTACTGTAAGTATGGTTGAAGGTGGAAGGATTTACAGCTGGGGTGATAGTATGGCCTTTTGGGACCTGAAATCCTGTGAGAAATTGGATGTTCATCGTGCTATACTGCTGCAGTCATCACACTTGGGTTATCCTGTCATCAGGCGGTCCCGCAGTCGGCCGAATCCCAAAGTCCTGGTCTGGCGTCGGTTGTCGTCACCTCTTCCCTGATGTCAGTGCGACAGGGGTATAAGAGAGACAGCCGACGCCATTTTCTTCAGTCTTTCTTGCCGCGCGGTGCCCGAAGCAGAAGCAGTTCGCAAGTGCCGGTCGGCCAGCTCCTGAAATTTTAGAATCGAGTTTCAGCCCGAAGTCTTCTCTAAAGCAAGTACCCCATTGGGGAAACTTTTCTTCTCTCAGACTGATGTCAGACAAAGTTAATAATTGTATTTCTTGTGGGAAGCAAATACCTCATAAGGATTTTTCATTCTTATTGTATTCCTTGCCTAGGCCCAGACCACGACGACTCTGGTTGTCGGTTTTGTGCTAGGTTTAACAAACGTACAATTAAGCATCGGGCAGAATTCGCCCGGCATTATTTTGGCAGAAAATTTAACTATAGCATGCCGTTGGAGCAACTGACATCAGCAATGATTAAAAAAACGGAAAGATAAGGACTGGCAGCCAAGGCCAAGACCAGATACCGAGGCCTCAGCAAGGCCTGACGCTGGTTCTCCGGTTTTCAGTGAGGCGCCTTCGCAGCCCCTGACTACCGCAAATTCAGAAATTCTGACGGCCTCCCAAACCAAAGCAGATGGGCCTCAGGAACCGGTTCCACCTCACTCCTCGGACGCCAGCCCCGACGGGGATCTGGAATTTTTGGATAGGCCTTCGGTCTCTGAAGGTGTTTTCAAACCGATAACTATCTCTGCCAAGCCTTATGCTAAACTCAAAGCCCCCTTGAAAGTTAGAAAACCGGGACCACACACACCCCCACAGGCCCCTATGCCTAAAAAACAGATGCTTAAGATGGCTGAGGATTTAATTACCCTTATCAGGGGATCCCAACCCCCACCTGACAAAAGGCCTAGACTGGAGGAAGATTTTTCTTCCTCTGACCAAGCATCCATTTCCTCAGGCAACTCTGATGACCAGGATTACTCCTTCCCTCCTTATGAAGACTCAGATGCTGAAGAGTCCATTCCCTCTGTCTTCCCCCCTGAAGACTACTCTTTTGGGGAAACTTGACACACCATGAGGGAACACTTCCACTGGGAAGGCCAAGATTACTCTGACTCCAAGAAAAGACTCCGTGAGTTTCTTCTTCTTCCACAGCATAGACCCCATGGCAATTCCTCCAGTTTTAGACATTTTGGATGATGTTTTCTCTGAATCCAGTTTAAACCCAGATTCCTCACCTCCAGCACCAGCTAAACCAGACAGATACTACCGAGTTCCTGATTCTCATAAGTTTCTATACAAAAGCCCTACTGCAGACACCAAGACCATTTCCCAGGGTCCCAAAGGGGTCAAGGCCTCTACTGCTAAGAATCCACTTCCTTCTGAAAGAGATTCCAGAGCATTAGAAAGATGGGGAAAGAAAGTGTATATGTCTGCCACTTTGGCCATGAGGGCATTAAACTGCCAATTCCACATGCTAAAATACCAACAGTATTTGATTACACAGTTAAAGCAGAAACTGATCCTTCAGACAGATCAACTTGATTTTAAAGAGATGCAGGATTTGCTGCATGCAGCAGAACAGGTGGGAAAGCATACCTTACAGTGTGGTTTTGATTCATTGGAAGCCTCATGTAGAGCAGCTGTCACAGGGTCTGTAATACGTAGGCATGCTTGGCTTAAAGAACAAGCCTTACCAGAACATGTCAAAGCAAAGTTATTGGATGCTCCATTGCAGAAAGATGTGTTATTTGGTGTCAAAGCAGAGGAAGTTTTAAAGAAAATGGAAGAAAAGGCAAAATCTATGCAAACAGTTAAAGATTTTTTACAGGTACAACCTCCTCGTTTCAGCAGAAACTGTCCATCAAAAAACTGGTCCTTTCCTGCATCAGACAGACCCCAAAGAGATAGGTACAGGCACCCAAGGGGCAGAGGCCAGCCACAAGGTTCTTTCAGGCCTAGACAATGGCATACAACAGCTCAAAGAGGTGGAGACGAAAGATCTCAACCCTTCAGGAAACAAACACAATAACTTCCCTCTTCGCCTGCCAAGCAAAGTTGCCCTGGCAGCACCTTTGGGAGGAAAACTAGCTCTATTTCCACAAAATTGGCGCATCATAACAAAGGACAAATGGATTCTGGACATTATTACCCGAGGCTACAGATTTCATTTCAACACTTTACCACGGATGAGAGGCATGCCAAATCTGCCTCCAAACCAATGGGCAGAGGCTCAAACGCAAATTTCAGCTCTCATGGATATGAAAGCAATTCAAAAGGTACCTACAAAGGAGCAAGGTCAAGGTTTTTACTCAAGACTGTTTCTAGTCCCAAGAAAGGACAAAGCCTAGAGGCCCATCTTAGACCTCTCAATTCTGAACACATACCCGGAGGTACCCAAATTCAAAATGCTCACACTACAGCAGCTCCTTCCCGTGCTGGGCAAGGAGTCTTGGCTGGTAACGTTGGACCTCAAAGAGGCATACCTGCATGTCCCTATCAGACAAGATTGCAGAAGATACCTCAGATTTTTGGCAGGTACAACGCATTATCAATTCTCTGCATTGCCCTTTGGCGTATCTACTGTACCCAGAGTATTTACGAAATGCCTGGCATCAGTAATTGCATATTGCAGACAATGAGGAATACAAATTTATCCATATCTGGACGACTGCCTGATCCAAGTGGACAGCAAGGACATTCTATTACAGCATCTGGCTTTTGTAACACAGCTGCTCAGTTGCCTAGGGTACACAGTAAACAAAAATAAGTCAAAACTAATACCCTTGCAACAGATAATATTCCTGTGTGCCAGCTTAAATACAACGGCCCAGAAGGCTTACCTCATGCCAGACAAACAAAAACAATTGACTCAATATTTCAAAAAGATAGCAACTTTTACCCAGCTCACTGCAAGGAAAATCCTGCAGGCATTGGGGTTCATGGCATAATGCATTCAACTAATCCCATATGCAAAGTTGCATATGAGAAAATTACAATGGTACCTGAAAAGTGTATGGTCTCAACACAGGCACAGCCTCGAAACAAGTATACCTATCATTCCCTGCCTTCAAAAAGAGTTCCTATGGTGGGCTCAAGCATGTCAAATAAACAAGGGTCTTCCTTTCGTCTCACCTCCAGCAAACCAAACCATGACAACAGATTCTTCAGACTATGCCTGGGGAGCACACATGGCAGGACAGTGCATACAGGGCAAATGGTCTGCAAAACAAATGCATCTTCACATCAACCAAAAGGAGATGCTAGCTGTGCAAAATGCACTGACAGCCTTCAAGGACCTCTTGCATCCAGGACAACTTCTAATAAGGACAGACAACACCACAGTTATGTGGTACATAAACAAACAGGGAGGAACACACTCCTACCCTTTATGCAGACAGGCTATGACCTTATGGAACACAGCATTGACCTACCAAGTACAACTACAAGCACAATTCCTGCCAGGAAAGGAAAACATATTGGCAGACAAATTAAGCAGAAATATGGCAGACCCTCACGAGTGGAGACTACACCCACAAGTATTTTCAATAATAACTCAAAGATGGGGATGTCCAGACATAGATCTATTTGCCTCCCCCAACAATTGCCAATTACAAAAAATCTGCACAAAGACTTATCACTCCCTAGCCTGGAAAGTGGACGCTCTATCATTCAGTTGGACAATGCTGACAGTCTGTGCCTTCCCTCCACTACCTCTATTGATCAAGGTATTATTGAAGATGAGATTAGAGAGGCCACAAATGATCCTCATTGCTCCGGACTGGCCACGCCAGCACTGGTACCCATTACTAAGGAACTTGACTCACAGCCCTCCATGGATCTTGCCTCAATTCCCACTACTGTTGACTCAGAAAAACTCTCAAACTCGTCACAGCCAGCTCATAACTTTAAATTTAGCTGCATGGAGAATTCCTTAAATTATCAATCAACACTTCTTTCAAAGGATGTCCTGAATGTCATTTTGGAGGCCAGGAGGCCCAGCACCAGGAAGACTTAGTCAGACAAATGGAAAAGATTTTGCGCATGGCACCAGGCTAAAGGTCAAAATCCCTGGATATCAAACATTCCTCACATACTGCAATACCTGAGATGCTACACAAAGGCCTTTCCTTCTCCTCCATTAAGATCCATGCTTCAGCCATTTCAGCTCAATATAATACGGATCCTCCAATTTTCTCACACCCTTTACTTAGGCAGTTTCTCAGAGGGGCTAAGAATATAAGCCCCCCCAAAAAACCACCAACACCAACTTGGGACCTGAACTTCATTTTAGAAAAGTTAACACTGCCTCCTTTCGAACCAGCCTTCTCAGCAGAACTACAATACTTGTCCTGGAAAACAGCCTTGTTACTGGCTATTACCTCAGCACACAGGGTCTCAGAACTACAGGCACTTATGGCAGTGGAACCTTTCATCATTTTCCATCAGGACAGAGTCTCTTTATGAACTAACCCTACCTTCATGCCCAAGGTAGTATCCAGTGTGGCTTTGAGTCAGACCATTCATTTACCCACCTTTTATCCTAATCCACAGAATAAAGGAGAAAGGCTCCTTCACTCTTTGAACATTCACAGACAGCTACGTTACTATTTAGATAGGACAGAGATTTTCAGAAAAACTGACCAACTCTTTGTATCATATGCTGCAGGTTCACAAGGAAAGGCTATTTCAAAACAGACCATCTCCAAATGGATAGCACATTGCATCCGCTTTTGCTACTCGCACCATGGGAAGGCAGTGCCTGTCAATATTAGATCCCATTCTACCACGGCTACTGCAACCTCAGCAGCCTTTCTCAGAGGGGTTCCAACCAAAGACATTCTGGAGGCAGCTACTTGGAGTTCAGTGCACACCTTTACCAAGCACTACCACCTTCCATTATACTCAAAAAACAGAGCTGGTTTTGCCACTGCAGTTCTGCAGGGCATCCTAGCATCACCTAACCCAGTTTAGTACCAGCCACCCTTCCATAGCTTTGGGATTCTACCCAAGTGTGATGACTGCAGCAGTATAGCACGATGAACATAGTACAGTTTTGTACCTACCATAAATGTAGATGTTCGAGTGGTTATACTGCTGCAGTCCAGGTTACCCTCCCTCCATACCCTCTACATACCAAGGTGTTAGTTACAACTCCATGTACATCAATCAATTGGATGCATGTCTATATGGTGTATTTGCTAACAGCTAGTACTATTGTTTTTTCTACTAAGGTATTGTTGCATAGCTATTGTATTGCCTTCCTAGTTGGGGGCACCTGACATCTGGGGCAAGAAAAACTGAAAAAAATGGCGTCGGCTGTGTCTTTTATACCCCTGCCGCACTGACGTCAGGGAAGAGGCGACGACAACCGACGCCGGACCAGGACTTTGGGATACGGCCGACTGCAGGACCGCCTGACGACAGGATAACCCAAGTGTGATGACTGCAGCAGTATAACCACTCGAACATCTACATTTATGGTAGGTACAAAACTGTACTTTTTCATACAAGGTAAGGAGGTATGGTGTGAACAAGAGGGGTAGTAAAGAGGAGTATATCATTATATATGATTCAGCTAGTGAGTTAAGGAACTGTTTTTTACCTGGTGATGCAACACCAGAAGATAGAGTGGTGAGGTAAAGGTACTGGAAGGGGGATGGGAGAATGCCAGATGAAAGTTAATAGGTGCTATTAAAATGTAGGTAGTAGAATGGGGGTGGGTGGAACTATCCCAGATGAAAGCCAACGGGATCTAGAAAGTGGGGGAGTGGCTATAGTACTATAACTTTAGAGGTACTGGGAGCGGGAGGAAATTGGGGGCAGGGAGGGTAGCGAAGAGAGCCCGAGCATAGCGAGGGCAAACGTAGCAGGGCTATTGCAGTTTACAAGGTTTCCTAAGGTGTCCTAAAGCTATATGGTAAGTATTACAGCTCTTAATGTAAGAGTCAATTTACTTCAGTTACAGGGGAAGGAGGTAACCACTCAAGTAGAAACAAAGAGCCCTATGGCTGACCAATATGGTGACCTGCTTAATTACAAAGCACTGTAAGTGAAAGCTTAACAAATGCTTTTTGTGTGTGCAACCTACTCTGTTTAAATGTTGAGAGAAACTGATTGCAGTCCTGTAGACACCGTTTTGTAGGGAACTGTAGAGTTCAACTAGGAAAAGAGAAAAGCAGAGATTCTTGGGTAAGCATGAAGGCAACAACAGGCAGTTATTATATAATAATGCATTCAGAAAGGTTTGGTGGGAGGGTAAAGTAGCATACTTCAGAATGAACTAAGATTTATAGCTAAGAAAACTAAGCAAGAGAGCAATGCAGTAAATAAACACTTGCCAGATTTTAAAGATATACCAGAAAAACTAAATCAATTGTTCACAATTGTACAACTGGAAAATTGCCAGTAAAAGCACTTCAGGTATAGCTAGCCCAAGTTATTCAAGTCATAAAAGCACTTCTTCAATGTGTGTGTGCAATTTAAACATTAAAAAACACATGCAGCAAGGAGGAGCTCTGATTATACACTTTCTCTAGGTACAGGTTCAGTTTAAACACAAATATTACCACAGAAATTCAGTAAAGTTACTAGCTACTTATAGAGCCTCTGAAAAAAAAAATAGAGCAGTCTGTGCTGAATCAGAATTTAGCAGCAGGAGTCAATTTACTTCAATTACAGGGGAAGGAGGCAACCACTCAAGTAGAAACAAAGAGCCCTATGGCTGACCAATATGGTGACCTGCTTAATTACAAAGCACTGTAAGTGAAAGCTTAACAAATGCTTTTTGTGTGTGCAACCTACTCTGCTTAAATGTTAAGAGAAACTGATTGCAGTCCTATAGACACCGTTTTGTAGGGAACTGTAGAGTTCAATCTGTTTAAATGTTGAGAGAAACTGATTGCAGTCTTGTAGACACCGTTTTGTAGGGGACTGTAGAGTTCAATCTGTTTAAATGTTGAGAGAAACTGATTGCAGTCCTGTAGACACCGTTTTGTAGGGAACTGTAGAGTTCAATTAATTTCACCTTTCATCACGACAATGACCCCAAGCATACATCCAAATCAACGAAAGAATGGCTTCACCAGAAGAAAATTAAAGTTTTCGAATGACCCAGTCAGAGACCAGACCTAAATCCAATAGAAAATCTGTGGGGTGACCTGAGGGCTGTGCACAAGAGATGCCCTTGCAATCTGACAGATTTGGAGTGCTTTTGCAAGGAAGAGTGAGCAAATATTGCCAAGTCAAGATGTGCCATGCTGATAGACTTCTACCCAAGAAGACTGAATGCTGTAATTAAATCCAAAGGTGCTTCAACAAAGTATTAGTTTAAGGGTGTGCTCACTTATGTAACCAGCCTGTTGTACATTTTTTATTTTTTATATTTTTTCCCCTAACAGATTTGTTTGCTTTTCAATTGAATTGTATAGGTTATAGGTCACATTAAAGGTGGGAAAAGTTTTGAAATTACTTATTGTGGTCTCATTTTTTATATCACAAAAACCTGGCATTTTAACAGGGGTATGAATACGTTTTATATCCACTGTACGCCTCTGTTTCAGGAGCATGAACGTGGAGGTGATGCTGTGGTGGATTTTCCAATGAGCTTGTTGATCTTGCTATCAAGCGACAAGTTGTCAAAGATTGTAGAGCCTAGGTACAAGAACAGGCAACCTCCAGCTCATACTTACTCACCCTGATTGATGGCTCACTGCCCACACGTTGTCTCATCACCTGGGTCTTCTTTGATTGTGAGGCCAAATTCCATACATGCATCCGTAAAGTGGGTCATGAGTGACTGAAGTTCCTGCTGTGTGTGAGCCACGTTAGTTGCATCATCAGTGAACAGAAACTCCTTTAGATGCTTCCTAAGCACATTAGTCTTCAGTCTAAGCCTCGACAGTTTGAAAAGGTTGCTGTCCTTTCTGGATCAGAGAAAGATACCCTCTATAGCAGTTACGAAAGCAAATTTCAACAAAACTGAAAAGAAGATAACAAACAATGCTGGAGCTAGTACACAGTTTTGCTTCACTCCACTGAGAATCTTGAAAGGTTTGCACCAGATCCATTGTGCATGATGGTCTCATGCCTTCATGGAAAGCTCTGACAATGCTAAGCAGTGTTGGAGGACAGCCAATCTTTGCCAGAATTGCAAAAGGACCTTTCCTACTGATGAAGTTGAATGCCTTTGTCAGAGCAATGAAGGTAATATACAGAGGTTTGTTCTGCCCCCTGCACTTTTCTTAGAGTTGCCTAACAGACAAAACCATGTTTATAGTAGACCGTTCAGCTCTGAACCCACACTGAGACTCAGGATAAACTCATTCTGCAAGAATGTAGAGCCTCTTCAGGCAGCATATTCAAACAGCTTCCTCACAGTACAGAGAAGTGAGCTGCCACAATAGCTGTTACAATCACTTTTGTCAAACTTTTTGTTATAGATAATAACTATGTTAACATCCCTCATATCTTAGCTACATAGTTATGGAGACAGCCCTGACTGCTACTGAGCCTCTGCCAGCTATGACTGAACTTGATGCTGAGGAACTTAATGATGTTCTAAAAGCACACTCTTCTGGAAAAGCCTCCAGGAAAGATGGAATTCCCTCAGGAATTCTTAAATGTGCCATTGGTACCTTAATCTCAGAGCTACATGCAATACTTTGCCAATGCTGGGGAGAGGGTAGTGCACTGCAAGATATATAAACAGAATGCTCTTAAAACACTCCCATTAGATGAAACTATCACAGAATTTAACAGTCTCTCTAAATAGCTTTAATGAACATGCTCCTCTCAGGATAAAAAGAGCTAAAGATAACCCAGCACCATGGCTATCAGAAAGCACTAAACAATTTGTGTTAGAGAGGAACAGAGTTTTGAAAACATGAACACAGAAAAAGCCCCCCCCCCCAAAAAAAGACAGCATTTTAGACACCTCCAAACACATACTAGCAACCATATCGAACAGGATAAGAAACCTAACTATACTATACTATACTTCAAAGTACCCATCAACACCCCCCCCCCCAAGCCTTTTTTTTTTGGACTTCAGTAAAATTCTCTTACAACCTGCTCAAGCTATTCAACCAACCCCGTCTACATCAAACCATGATGATAGGATTGCCAGTAAATTTAACTCACTTCAAAGAAACAAGAGCTTGTTTAATCAATGACCTGGCCTCCTCTACCCCTATAGTTCCTCCACAACTATACAGCCACTGTAATATCTTCTCCTTCTAACCAATTCCACCCACTGTCATCAATAAGTTCCTTCTTAACTTCTACGTCAGCAACCCCAGGAAACTACTAAAATATATCAGAATTGCTGCTGCTGACACTTTGGCCTACCCAGTTTCTATCATCACTAACAAATCAAAGAAAACTGTGTAAAACAAACCAAGAAGTACAAAACCTAAAAACCGTTGAAAGGCAAACTGAAACACGATAAGAGCAGACTTAAAAATGAAAAACGATGTTTATTTGATACAGGTAAAAGTAAGCGCTCTCGGCAAAACTAATATTTTGCCTTCTTCAGACAGGTTTGTCTCTCTAGGCCTCCAATGAAAATAAATTATCACCAATTAAGAAATATTTATGACCAGTACTCCTTCTGCTGTTTGCCACTAAAAGGTCTATTATTATAAATGTAACAGAGAATACTTGTGAAATGCAGTTCAGTTTTTTTCTGTGGAGCTTTTCTCCCCAAGCCTGCATGGAAAATGTGTTCTTTTGGCCCAGTCAGACTTTCCCAGTAAACAAATGTCAATAAATACACAAATAAATAAATGTAACAACCCCATCTTTTTCACAATTGATTTTCTAATCATTTGATAACTGGTTAAGTAAACTGATCTTTTACATACATTTCAGCCCCAGCCCAGGCAACAATGGCAATGACAAAGGCAAAGACACAGAGTAGACATTCCAACAGCAGGCCTTGGGAGGCCACTAGAGTGGTAAGGTGAAATGAACAAGGATAATGGAACATGAACATCAAAGACAGTAAATGAAGATCAGTAACCAACCCAGGCCTTGCAGTTGTAAGACACTAATGTAAACCACAGTAGCACCCTTTAAATATGAGTGCTGAAGATTAATTCAGGAAGTGGGGAAGGGGAAGGGTGATCCTGAACAATAAACAGCACTGAAATGAATTTGGGAGGTGTGGAGGAGTTCCTGGACAATGATCATAAACATGAATTAAGAAGGTGAGAGGACCCTGGACAGTACTGACTGAGATGACCATGGACTACACGTTGCACCAAAGAGGGATTCAGGTGATGCAGATGGAGTGTACCTGGATAGCAAGGACTGAAAAGGAATCCAGAAGTGAGTAGGTGACGTTGGGCAATGAGGATGAACTAATGGAGTGGGAGGGGATGACCATGAACAACAGGCTAATAACATGAATTTGAGAGGTGGGGGTTACCCTGGATGATGAGCATTGAACATGAATTCAGAAAGGAAAGAGCAATCCTGGCATGTAGTAAGCCTGCATTTAAGAGATGGGAGATACCCTAAACAAAACACACAGGAAAAAAAACTTACAAGGATGAAGAGGCAAACCTGGACAAGCAACAAACATGAATATGGGAGACAGAGTAACCGTGCACAACAAGCAATGAACAAGAATTTAGGAGAGGTCTGTCCCACCTGTTAGAGCTTACATGGGAAGGATGGGTGTGCTCTAGCTGATTCTCTTGTATGACTGGGTGATCATGCCTGCATTAGTGATATCCCAACTTATTGGGAGCAGTGTGCATAGTAGCACCTATAAATTACTCCTGCCTAACGGGCAACAGTGGTAGTTACAACTGCAGTGGGGGAAGTTAGGCTCCAGATCATACTACCTTAGACTGCCCTGCTCTATTACTAATTAATCTCACCTCCAAGGGGCTGAGCTAATTAGGCTCTCATCCCAGTCAGGGAATAAATGGATGATAGTGGTCACACTTTGTTCAGAGAATGAATGAACCTTCCTCTCACCTCATTAAGAGGAACAAATGGGCTGATATCTAAGGGCAGGTAGGGAGCTATTGCATAGATCACATGGAAGGGGGGATAATTTGAAATTTGAGAAAGAGGACTCACCCTACAGATGATAAGAGATAAATTTCAGCACACTTACGGATTATGGATCTACATCATGGACTATAAGGTGCCACTGTACAACTTCATCTCACAAGGTAGTTTGGCAGTCATCATTATTTTGCCATGTTTCCAGAGCAAAGTCATTTTTTTGAGAATAAAACAAGCAAGACCAGTGCAGTAGTTCATGACTTGTGGGCTCACAGTGACATTTTTCAAATTTAGTATAAAATGCTGGTTTAGTACAATAAGAAGGAAGCAACCCCCCCCCCCCCATTTACATAATGTAATACAGAATTGCATACTGTAGCTGTACTCACAATGTGTATATCAGGAGCATGATTCATAAATACAGACCATGCTACTTTTATTAACAGAGTGTTAGAGGGACAGTGGTGCACCAGGTGATAGGGCCAATTATGTTTTTTTTTTTTTTTTCACTAGCCGGCAGAAGTATTCAATAAAAAAAAATACTGTTTTATTAATGTACTGTAATTCCACAAATGAAAACAACAGTTGTTCTTCAAAATGTGGCAACCATAAAAACAATACCACTTAGTGTCTGTATAAAACAGTAATACATGCTTGCCACTTTGACTATTTCTACTTTATTTATTAGTAACAGAAAGGAAGATGCATGCAGGACAAATTAGAAACCAAAGCCCACTAAGTAAACAATAGGAAATTCTCACAAAGACTATTGCACAGTGGGGGTCTTTATCAGAAGAAAAGGCTTCTCAAAGTCACAGCGAAACTTCAAATAACCCAGTAAAATCTCAGTGTTCATGCAATGTTCAAGGATGGCCACCATCTAAGCTGCGTTTTCAGCCTCAGTGCTGTGCAACTCACATTGGACTACATGTTAAAATAAGGGTAAAAGAAATGAAATGCGGACATAATTTAATGTGCATAGGGCCTCTTGGTTAGGGATATGTTAAAATTGACAGCATGCTCCACAAAATCTGTACCACTGGGGAACAGTAGCACACCTTCACCACCCTGTACTCTGCACTCATGACAGGGGGCATTTGCATTGTTTTTGCCTCCATTATTATGACCGTAGAGTAGATATAATTTCCATTTTATCTGTAGAAGCTTCTATTTCTGGAAGCTCAGCTGCATCACAGTGTTGAGTGTGAGCAATTTCTGCTGGTGGCAGTGTGCTTGTGGTCATTACAGTCAACAGTGGGACATGTCTTTATATCCCTTTACTTTTCATATGATTTTGTGATGTGCCACACTAAGAAATGGTGATGTCTCTGCTCAGACACATAAAATTTTCTATTAGTTATAGATATTTACGTGGCAAATTTACACTTGCTTTTAAAACTTTTCACGATATTAATTTACAAATTATTTTTGATATTGAAGTTAGTAATAACTTAACTCTTAAACACAGTAATTTGACATTTCTCATTAAAATAGTTAAACGTAATGTTAGACACTCATTTTTAACTTTCAAGATAACCCATCTCTGGAATAATCTGCCTGCACATATAAGATCTGCAAAGGGATTGGATTGTTTTAAAAGGAGATTGGATGCCTGGTTTGGTGACACTGTGTGTAAATTTCCATTATATAAATCTGTGCTCTTAGAGAGTCTGGGGCCTAAGCATTTCATAGATTTGTATGTATGTATGTACATTACACTGTTCAAAACATTACTATATGTTTTTCATTTTTGGGTCGACCTGCCATGCAGAAGCTTGCAACCAGCTCAATTTCCAGAGTCTTTGCATCATCTCTAGCCAACAGATATGCAAGTGCTGATGTCTGGACATCTGGGTACAACAGGGGTGTCTATCGGCACCATCTTCAGATCTTTCTAGCCTTGCAGTATGATGTGCTTCAATGTTTTATCAGACATTCACAGTGCACAGGTTGTATCATTTTCTCCAGTGTTCCTT
The DNA here is from genome assembly GCF_019279795.1 of Protopterus annectens. NCBI lineage: Eukaryota > Metazoa > Chordata > Ceratodontiformes > Protopteridae > Protopterus > Protopterus annectens. The sequence continues at coordinate 1,060,793,672 of NC_056746.1, read as the reverse complement.
ACAACCTGCTTTCAGATAAGCACCTCGGTGGGAAAAAGCTTCAGCTGATTAATGTTCAAAAAGGTCAATAACTGCTTAAAGTGTGGGAAACAAATCCACCATAAAGACTTTCATTCCTTTTATCTGTTGTTTGTGGTATCAGCACATTTCTAGTTGTCAGTATTGTACTAGGTTTCAAGCTAAGACCCTTAACCATAGTGCAGAAGTCCTTACAGTCCACATGGAGCCCTTGAACCCGATTCCTCCTGCTTCTTCTCATTCCTCAGCTTTGGCTGCTGTCCTGACCAAAAAACTGAAAGACAAAAAGTTAAAAAAAAAGGATTCAACGGAAGCTGGGGATCATTCTGCATTCACATTCAAGTCAGCCAATGACTCAGGTGAGGTGCTTATGAAGTTCCCTGGTCTGATAACTGCTAGACCCAGGCTTTCTGGCATGACCCCTCAGGAGGCCAACATGGCAGCAGGCCATCCAGTTTTGGTTTCTCCAACTCCAATGTCCTTCAGGTCTGAAGCTGTTTTGCAGGCAACATCTGAGGGTTAGTTACCAAGAGAGATGCGTTATCTTCTTCAGCTGTAGTGTATGAACAAACTTCAGATATCCGGACTGAGACTGTGATCACCTGACCATGTACCCAGGCCTTCCTTTCTAGCTTGCCACAGCCTACTACCCATTCTTCAGCCACTACTACCCAGGTGGAAACTCAAGATCTTCTTAAGGTAGTCCAGAAATTCATGGCCCTTATGAAACCTAGGGAGACCAGACAGACAAAACTGCCTGCCCCTGAATCTGCCCTATGTTAAAGAAGGAAGGATGTTTCCTTTCAGGAGGAATCTGGCTCCTCAAGATCTCAGGATGAGGAAGAATTGTCTTATTCTGAACATGACCCCTTCAAGCCTACTCTGGTTCTGACTCAGTTATACCATCTCTTCTGCTTCTACCCCTGAGGAGTTATCCTTTGGAGATCCCTTGCATAAGATGAAGGAGGCATTTAAATGGGAAAGCAAAGAATTCTCTCATGCCCCAAACCATTATAAACAGCTTTTAAGCATGCTATCCCCCAAACCACTGGCTATTCCTCTGATTCAAGTGGTGCAAGATGATGTTTTTGATAACTTCCTCTGCACCTAGACTCTCTGCCACCTGCCCCAAGGAACTAGATTGTTTCTATAGAGGGCTTGACACCCACAAGCACCTCTACAAGAACCCACAAGCTGACCCTTCAGCAGTGTCTACTGAATCCACTAAGGGTGCCACTAAGGGTATGGCTAGACACCCCTTACATAATGACAGAGAAAGTAGATTGCTAGAAAGATATGGCGAAAAGACATATACATCTGCTACCCTCTCTGTGAGCTCTTAATTGCCAATTTCACATGCTGAAATACTTGAGTCCTTACAGGAAAAATCATTACTAAGGCAGAGGTCATTGCAGACAAGGCCTTATAGAGAGACATACAGGAGACAGCTAGAACAACACTGCAGGTATCCAGATATTCTCTGAAGTATGGTTAGAATGCTTTAGATGCATCATGTAGAGCAGCTACTATGGGTTATGTTACTCTTAGACATGCCTGGCTGTGGATTCAGCTACATTCTGACCAAGTAAAGGCCAAAATCCTGAATGCCCCACTGAATAAGGAATTCCTTATTGGACCCCCCACCCCCACCCCGAGAATGTTTTTGAGAAATTGGACAAAAAGGGAAAACAAATAAAAACTGTGAAAGAATTCTACTTGTCTCCCACACCTAGATATAATAGGAATTACCCTTCTAAGCCTTGGCCTCTGCCTCCAAGGCAAGACAAGGGGAGGCCTCTCCATTCAGAGAGACCAAGACAGTCTATAAGATGGTAAACTCAGCAGCCACCTTAGATCTGGGGGATTTAAAGATCCTACCCCCCCAGAGAGCAGCTGTGACTATGTATAGCTCTCTCCCCCTCCTCTCCTCCCCAAACCCATGCCTTCCACCACCCCTTAGCAGGAAGACTGACTTCCTTTCTTCGGCAGTGGAAACTCATCACCATGAACCAGTGGGTCCTAAACCTCATAGAAAAGGGTTATCCCATTCAGTTAAAGGAAAGGCCTCCTTCCTGGGGATGCCAAAGCTCCAGAAGTCCAAGACGATATTCTCCCCCTCCCCCATCTTGCAAGAACTCCTGCAACAGGGATCCATTCAACCAGTTCCCGTTGGGAAGGAGGCAACAGGGTTTTACTCCAAGATCTTTCTAGTTTCAAAAAAGGAAGGCATTTAGAAACCAATCTTAGACCCATCAAAGTTAAACAAGTGCCTACATATTCTCAAATTCAAAATTTTAACCCTTCAAAAACCATTACACGTGATCTTTCTAGGAGTCTACATGGTTACAGATGTGAAGGATGCCTACCTTAACATTTCTGTAGCAAAAGAGCACAGGACATACCTTCAGTTTGTGGCAGCAGTGTTGCACTGACAGTTCTGTGCTTTACCTTTTAGCTTATCCAATGCACCATGCTCCCAGAGTTTTCACAAAATATCTAGCTTCAGTTATACCCATTGCAGAATGTTAGGTGTACACAGTTACCCTTACCTGGACAACTGTGTCATCCAGAGAAAATATATCTTGGAATTTCAAGAGGCCCTACAAGTTAACATGGATTGCTTTCAAAAGATAGGCCTCGTGCTTAACTTCCCCAAGTCCCAACTTCAGCCTCAGACAAGTATTCTCTTTTTGGATGCACTGATGGATTTGGAATAACAAAAGGCCTTTCTACATTAAGACAATAATTCCTTTCTAACAAACTATCTGCAATCAAAATAACTAAATTTTGCTTGCGACATAAATAGGACATGTTGGAGAGACAGATATGTTTCTCCGAGAATTCCTATTCTCTGGACCAGGATTTCTATCCATGTGAAGCAGAGTTCTTCTCTAACCCTATTAAATGGCATTGTGGACCAATGCATGAGTAACAGGAAATTCAACCTTGGTCTGACACCTATGTCTCTGATGGACAGAGGCAGTCAGTAAATCACCTCCTGTATAAATCTAATTTGTGGGTCACATTTGAGTTGCATGGCTAGGCTTATATAATGGCCCTAGCAGTCTTAGCCTAGTATACACCTATGAACATATGGACCTATGAATCTATGCAAGGGAATGTCTAAGGGCCTTGAAATAGATGGAATCCTGCATTGTAATGATTCCCCTTGCAAGACTACATGAGGAAACTCCTATGGTTCCTAAAAATACTTTGAAAAAATATGCCCAACCCCTGGAAACCCTGGTGCCTCTTCTCCCCTGCTTAAAAAAGAAACTAGTTTGGTGGAAAGGCACCATCATGATAAATCTGGGTGAAAACATCTCTCTACCAGAGACTGAGAAGAGAATCACCAAAGACAGTTCAGAGATAGTCTGGGGAACACACTTAAGACACCTGAAGGTGCAGGGTAACTGTACCTCAGAACAAAGGAGACTTCGTAAAACCAGATAGAGTTGCTGATGGTATTCTTAGTGATGAATGCCTTTCAAAGCAACCTGTATCCAGATGCGCTGCAGGTATGGACAAGCAACACCACAATCATGTGGTACATAAACAAGCAAAAGGGAACTCATTCTTATCCTCTGTGCAGTCCAGCAATAAAGATTTGGCTCTTGGCACAAAAAGTGCATCCTTTGCCAGAACAACACCATAGCAAATTCTTTGAGCAGGGACCTTCTGGACCCCAGCGAATGAATGTTGAAGAAAGAGATCTTTCTGGACCTCATCCATCACTGGGGACACCCCAGCATATACCTCTTCACCTCTCATCAGAACAGGCAACTACTAAAGTGATGCTCAAGAAACCATCAGACAGGGACATGTTAGGTGGACCCTTTCTCCTTCAAATGGATTTTGTGTATGCCTTTCTTCTGCTACCTCTGATTCCCAGGGTACTGATGAAAGTAAAATCAGACAGGCTGAACATGATACTTATTGTCCTATGTTGGCAAGACAGCACTAGTTCTCCCTCCTCTTGATTCTGAGTGAAGGGAGATAATACATCCTTCCACCAGTGATATAGTTGCTCACACAGCTAAAAGGTTCTGTTATTCATCCTCGTCTGCCCACACTCAAACTAACAGCATGGCGGTTTGGATTTTAACAACAGGAAATGTAAACTACCCCCTTTGTTAGTTGTGTTAGATTTAGAACCATTAACCATTGTTAAATAAAATAAGGGACTCAGAAATTTAAGGATATAATTGGTATGGTGTTCAAGAAAAGTTTGCTTTATTTACAGATATTATTTTGTACCTGAATGAATCAGAAAAGGAAATCTCAATGTTGTGGAACATTCTTAGACAGTTCTATTTCTTTTTTTTTTTTCAAGACATAAAATTAATGAAGATAAAACAAAGGCTATAGATGGGAGGACATATGTACTGCTCACAAATATACAACAAGATCTAAAATATTTAGTATTTTTCCCCTGGAAGTGTTCACATAGGTACTTTTATACCACAAGCAGATTCCAAAGAATTTTCCCTCAGGTAGATGGCAAATGTTGGAGGTGTAATAGGGAAGAAAGAGGTACCTGGGGGCATATGTTCTCAGAGTGTAATGAGTTGGCAGACTTTAAAAACTTCCTTCAGAGTACTCTGTCAGGAATACTAGACAAGCAAATGAGTGTAAGTAAGGAAATTATTTTTTGAGCTGGGATACAGGATCTGAATTGCTTTGACATAGCAAGGTTCATAGGTGTGTACTAGGCTAATGGTCCTGGAGCCTTTACAAGCCTAGCCCATAAAAGTGTCCTAGCATTGTACCACCCGATATTAGTTCCCAATGCTTCTATCAAGTAGAGCTACTGGAGTGATCCCTGGGGTGAACTTTCTATTTATTATCCACTCATCAAGATTTCTCTTGAAGAGGGCGAGTGAGGTGCTCTGCTTGACATGTATGCAAAGTCTATTCCAGAGCATGGGCAGTCTCTGGGTTATGAACCTGTCTCTCCAGTATGTTCTGTTGATTGTGGTAATGAGGTTGAGGTCTCTGGAGCATGTGGTGCGGACGGATTGGTATTTCTTTAGATGTAACATTTCTAACAGAGCTCGGTCAGACATGGCTTTCTAAGTCAAGCAGAGATCATCTCTTAGTAGATGATATAAGACAGAGAATAGCTGGAGTTTTTTTAGTTGGTCCATGTAGGACATGTGTTTAAGACCTAGGATCTTCTTTGTGAGGTACTTTTGTGGCTTCTCCAGCTGTTGCAGGTGTCTAGTGAGGTACATGCCAAATGGGGCATTATACTCTATGATTGGTCTAATGAGGGAAGAGTAGAGAGAAATGATGACCTCTTTCTTCCTGGATACAAAACCCTTTGTAATGAGATGTACCATATAGAAGGACTTTCTGACCACAGTGGCAATGTGGTGGTCGAAGGACAGGTTGCTGTCAACCTGTGTCCCCAAATCTCTTATAACACCTTCAGTGTTTAGTGGTCTCCCATCGATGTGGTAATTAGTGGGAACTGAGTTTTTCCCAAAGGGGATGACGATGCATTTTTTGGCATTAACGTTAAGGCCATGGTTTCGACACCAGTCATTGGTCTCCGTGAGGCCTTTCTGTAGGATTAACTTAACTTAAGGCCTTGTTAAGTTTCATTCTGGTGGCTGCCAAAAAAGCTATTTGTAGAAAATAGAAATTAAAATCTAAACCAACTATGCCTGAAGTAGTGAATATTGTAACAGAGATAAAATAAAACAGGAAGTGGGATCTTTAGAAAAGAGTAGTAGTAAGTTACATACAAAAAATGGAAACTGTGGAAGAATACATATAGAAAAATGTTTTAGAGAAGGAATGAGGCTTAAGACAAGGCAGAAACTGAACAATTTATGTAATGTTGCTTTGATTATATAACGTATAAAACATGTGATGTATAACATCTGTAAATGTGAACTTGTTAATATGGTTTGATTACTTTTATATATATGTAACTTTGCCTATGTCACAAATGATAATCCATTAAAGGAGTTTAAAAATAAAGAAAGAAAATCTAACTATTCCATTAAAGTTCTATCTATCCTAAGAGAGGCTAGAAAACCCACTACAAGAAAATCACAGATTCTAAATGGAAGAGGCTTTCTTCTTGGTGCTTGTCCAAAAATATCACCCATCCCCATGCGGACATAACACAAGTGTTGGAGTATCATTTTGGGTCATTTCACCAGGGCCTTTCTTATTCCATTATCAAGGTGCATGTTTCTGACATCTCTGCTTGTCTCCCTTTTCCCCCTACTTACTCTCACCTCCAGTTAACACAGTTTCTAAAAGGGGTTATACATCTATGACCTCCCAGGAGAAACCCAGTCCCTTCCTGGGACAAACTATGTACTATAAAAACTAACCTTGCCACCTTTTGAACCAGCAGCTTCTGTTCCTTTAATGATTGTTCATATGGAAAACCACCCTACTGAGAGATATCACTTCAACCAGGCGAACCTCAGAACTGAAGCCCTGATGTGCAAAGAACCTTTCATTATGTTCCAAAGCAACACAGTAACCCTTAAAATTAATCTTGCAATTATTCCTAAGGTAGTATCAGAACTCTCCTTGAATCAAGCCATTCACCTAACAGTGTTCTTTCCAAGCCAGAAAATAAAGCTGAACAAATCCTTCATTCCTTGGATGTTCACCATCAAATCAGATACTGTCTAAACAGAGCAAAGTTCCCTAATAGGGCAGAACAACTGTTAGTGGCCTTTGTAAAAGGGGAAGATAGTAGACCTGTCTCCAAACAGACTTTCAAAATGAAGACCCAATTGCATTACTTTCTGTTACACTCATCATGGTAAGACACTACCAACCCAGGTCAGGGCTCAGTCACTCAGATACAAGGTAGTCACTACTGCCTTATTTAAAGGTGTCCCTACCCAGGCTATTTTGGAAGCTGCCAGATGGACCTCTGTCTACACCTTTATTAAGCATTACTATTTAGGCAATGCCTCTATGCCTAGGGTAGAATTTGCTATGGCTGTCGTAAGGAACTTGCTGTCTGAGGGGCCACTAGACAGGCTACCATCCAACCTGTAGCTTTGGGAGTTCTCCAAAGAATCAGCACTGCAACATTGACTATGAATAATAGAATACAGTTGTGCTATACTTACCATAACTGTAATGTTCAAGTAGATCAGTGTTGCAGCACAACCACCCACCCTCCTATCCCTCTGTCTGCTGGCCTCTGCCCCATTTCTGGGAGATTCTTCTGGCCTGTTATCTCTCATCTATTGTTATCCCCTCCCTGTACTCCTAGTCCATGGTTAAAACTTATCTTTTTGGTCTAAAACTTTGACAACTGGAAAAATCATATTGCCCTTAGGCATCAGACTGATTAACACAGCTTAGAAAGGCTTGAAGATGGCACAGACGGATGCCCCTGTTACACCCTGACATCTAGACGTCGGTCCTCAGATGCCTATTGGCTAGGGGATAATGCAAAGATTATGAAAATCAGGCTGGTCACAGGCTTCAGACTGGCAAGAAGACCCAGGAATTAGTACCTGCAACATTTATCTACTCCACCATCTACAATTATGGTATGTTTAAAACAGCTGAGCATTTGTGGCTTCATGCAACTTTGCAGCATATGTATACAGCAGTACCCCTAAATACAGCTAATAGTTCTGTTGTCATCTCCAATATCAGATTGAGTTAGCAGTGAAAGGTATTGCACTTCAAACTGCAATGGCTGGTTAGTGAAAACATTATTGCCTATGTTCAGCTTATAAGGGTATGCCCTATTTTGCTATCCTGAATATCAGTGGCAAGGGGAAAGAGTAAAGCTAAAGGAAGAGATCTTCAAACAAGAAACATCTTTATTAAATTATCACGTGTGACAAGCAATCATACATTTATATAAATGAAAACAAACCACACTGACATAATTTTATTTGCAAACATTATACATCACAAACCATATTGACATAAAATTGTATTTGCAACCATTATACATCACTTATAATCTATCCAGTCATTGTCAGTCAAACATTACCTAGCTCGTTCAAATACTGCCTTCTTTTAAACCTTGTTCCTCCTCTACATGTATCGTTCCCACAATTCCCATTTTTTTTCCTATGTAATTTGCCACTACAGATCCCAATTCCAATTGTTTTCTCTTGTTACTATATTCACTTCTTCTAGTAAAGTTGATTTAGACTTTGATTTCCATTTTCTAGTAATTGTTTTTTGGCAGCCACTATAATTAGATTCAACAAGGCCTTAGTATGACTAAGCAATTTCGATTCTGTATCATAGCTCAAAAAGTAATTTCCTTAGTTACACTAATTTGCTCACTCAGTATCTCCAACAGAGTAGTCTACAGGTAATCTTTAAAGTCTGCCAACTCATTACAGTACCACCCAGTTACCTCTTTCTTCCTCATCATGCCTCCAACACTTGCTGTCTACCTAAGGAAAAACTCCTTGGAGTCTACTTGTTTACTACATAAGCACTTCCAAGCAAAGATCCTATGTCTTCAAGACTTAGTTGCATATTTGAGAGACCTACACATATCTCCCCATTGTTTCTTTGTGACTTGCTTATCCATCCTCTCTTTCCAATACTTTCTAACTCCTCTGATTGATTCTAATATTTTGTATGCTCTAATAATTCCTTTTTAATAGCAGCTTCTATTCTAGATTTTACTAAAAACTCTACCAGTGCTGGCAGTTTGCTTACATTCCCCTATTTCTATCTCTTTGCCTATTCTCTGATATCAGTCCTTGATAAAGAAGGCAATCTCTGTTCTGCAGTCCAAATAAATTCTTGGGCTCTTCCCATTCTATTACCTTTCCCTCTCTAATTATTTGCTACCAATACCTTGGTTCTGTTAAGAGTTTTCTCCAATAAATTCCAGCCCCATCTTGCCAATTGTCTGTATCCCTAATTGCAGTCATCTCTATCGGCAGAATCTCCTTTCTTCAGTCCCATATTGGTTCAGTTCTTAGAATATTTTTTTGATACTTCATAAATATAATAATGTGCCTGGTTATTGTTATTCTCCTTAAGGATCTGCATCTAAAATCCAAGTCTCTCCTTGTTTCTTGAGCTTCCCCCATTTCATCAATGCTTGCCACTTTGAATTTTAGGTTTTTGCTCATGCTATGCATAGGAGTCTTAACTGTGTAGCTCTGAAATACCTCTTCAAATCGGGTAATCCCAAACTACCTTGTTTAATTGGAAGAATCAGCTTATCCCACTTGACTCTTGCTGTGTTCCCCTCCCAGATAAAATCCTTCTGTCTTTATTAATTGCTATCCACAACTTCTCCTCTGGCTGATAAAAATACGCCTGACCTGTGTATAAAACTAAAAGGACTATATCCATTTCCATATAACAGAGCTTCCAATTTCTCATTTTTTGTATTAAATTTTGTTTAGTCTCTTCCCACATATCCTTAGCTGCCACAGCAGAATACTTTTTAATCCATACTCCTAAGTACTTCACGTTATTATGTCCCCGTAGATATGGATAAAATGCTACATGGATGCCTGTAGGTTACTACAAAAATACGCCATTTATTTTATAAAACAAATAAAAGCTTTTGTCTTAACTATCATAAAAGACTTCATCAGATGTTGCAAGGTAACAAACACAGGAAATTTAAATGTTAAGGAGCAATCATATCACTTTCTGCAGTTCATTTCTTAAAGTGACACTGTAATATTATGTTAAAACCATTCATAAAAAGTCAGCATGACAATTTCCAAACTAAATAATCATTCAAAATTCAAATATAAAATTGTGAAATGAAAAAATAAAAAACCTTTCTTAAATTATAGTTTCCTTGCCTGTAAGCTTTTAGTTTTATTAAACAGGTGATAGATGAAACTACATTGAGCCCTGGGGTACTGCCTGCATTAGGCCGCAACTGCCAGTGCAGCTCTTTCTTTTCTATTATCAGACCCAATTGCCCCCCACCTTGGGTTCACATTTAATTGTTCTAGTGCCACATATTTAAACTCATGACCTGGACAGTCAATAATATGTTTAGATAAAGCATTTTTATTATTAGACGTTGCAGTGGTGCAGCGGTTTGCATTATCGCCTCACACCAAGATGATCTCCGGTTCGCTTCTCGTCTGGGGTACCTTCTGTGTGGAGTCCGAATGTCATCCTTGTGTTAATGTGGGTTTCCTCTCACATTATAAAGACATGCATCTGGATTGTTTCTCCCCGGGCCTCTGCTGAAAATTGTCTCGTTTCAAGTCGAGCTTTCCCAGTAAACAAATAATAAATAAAAAAAAATAAAATTTTCTTCCTAATCTCATAAAGGTGTTCATATATTCTGTCGTTTAACATGCACTTAGTTTTACTTACATAGAATCCACAGCAGCTCTGGCACAGGGGTAAAGAAACAACACCTTTAGTTAAACAGTTATATCTTCCTTTCACTTTGAACCATTGATTTTTAACTAGGAAATGATCACAACAAAGTATATCCTTGCAATAATTACAGCTACCACTGTTAGATTTTATTAATATTAGTCTGCAATTAATTATGTTGTAAATATGCTGAAAGAAAAGGCTTGCTTAAATGCAGAAACAGAGTTTAGTAATATGTGATCAGCAGTCATACTAAATGACCATGGCTTGGAAAAGGAATCTGCTGAATGGACATTTTTCCCTTACAGACTCAAACAGGATGTATGCAAGAGCAAAAATACAAAATCTGCTTTTAAAGAATGGACATTTTTCCCTTACAGACTCAAAACAGGATGTATGCAAGAACAAAAATGCAAAATCTGCTTTTAAAGAACAATGACATGTTATTCTGCATATAAAAAATGGACACAATATGTTTCCTAAAACAACAGGATATGTTTATGACACTGTGACAATGTGTTTTCTCAAAAATATGTTTTTCTACATGGACATCAGGACACTGTTACAGGATATTCACACTGTCAGAAAAGCTGGTCTCTTACAAGACATTGTTAAACAAGGAAGCTTAGTATTGTTTCTACAGGATAAGCAATTCTCCAAAATAGAATACAGAACAATGTGTTTCCTCAAAAATATGTTTAGGCATGACTAAAAAGTGTATATAAAGAGCTGTATAAATCCAGCTATGTTAGAGGTATGGTAGGGACACAAGTCCTAAGGTAAATGTTATATCTCTCACATCATCTGTACTATATAAGAAATAAAGTTGGAACAGTACTTTAAGCCTGCAACGTGTTTCCGTTTGGTTTATTATAAAAAGTTATTTGTTACTGCTCTCTAAAGTTGATGCTGCAAAGTATATTCTCTCATCAGTGTATATTCTGCAAGTTTCTGTATGCAACAGACTGTGAATGCAAATATAATCAGACTTTAAATTTTAACAGAATCCAGCCAGCAAGACTGAGTGTCTTAAGAACACTGCAAATCCATCCCACAGCAAGTAAGCACCAAGTAAGCAAGTAAATCTCCAAATATTTTTTCAATGGCGAGGCAGCTGAGTGACTAGCTCCATATAATTTTTTCAATGGCAAGCTAGCCTGCATTTGAACCTACAATCTGCATTCAAACACAGGAGGAGTGATGGTAAGCCCTGCAGAGGGTCACTTCAGTTAAATTGCAGTAACTAACATTTCTACGTATGTGTCAATTCTGAACAGAAGTATTCCAGTATATGCAGCTTGCAGTAGTACAGTTTTTTAGACGTCTACATCCGGAGTGAAACTGAAGTTCCAGTCGCAGTGCCATAATTTCGCTAAGAAAAGGGGGATATCCACTAGCACAGCAGTCCGCTGCCTGTTGTGCTTTCCCAGCTTCTCAAGTGACTTTGAAAAATTTCCAGCCATCTGCAACAACAGCCTGATCACCTGTTTTCTTGCTCACTGGTAAGACTTTTTTCTACGTCACATTTTTTAGTATGGTTGCTGTTCGATAGTTTGGATATTAAACAGTATGGATATTTTCATGCATAATTTAAGCAAATGTAAAAAATTGCTATGTTGGTATACACAGCACATTAGTAAATGTAAAACCTTATTAGGGCAGGTTGATAGTAAGGCATTATGCAAATGTATTACAATATTTGACTGGTATCTCAAAGAAAACCATGTGAAATATGACAAATGTTTATTGTGTGCTTCAACAAAAACTGCATTTTGTGTATTATGTCATAAAAAATATTGCATCATATTGCGAAAAAAAATAGACTGTAAAGACAGATCTGAAGAATTAACTAAGGGTAAAGTGTTTCCATTACATTCTGATGTTGAACAGTTATGTCCTGTCACCACATGTGAGTCAAATCAGTTACTGATAGAACCCCTAATACATTTTGTTACAAAGGAATGTAGTAAACTTCTAAAAGACAGACATAATGAGTTCAGGAAGCTTAGACAAGTTATACATACATCTTTTCAAAAGTGCATAGGAGTTTCAAATTCAGCAGAACAGCTTACTAAAGAATGTCAGAAAGACCATGCAACATTACTGGAAATTCAACAGCAGTTGCAGGATAAAGGAAATAAATTAGCTGAACTGACAGAGACTGGGAACTTCCTACATACACAGCTAATCTGTGCAAAAGAAATATATTTTATAATATGTTTATGTTTTGAAAATGGTTAAACATACATGGTAGGATGGTAGGATCTGATGTCTGGACAAATCATTCTTAAATGTTTTACTTTCATTCAGTTAAAGCAAGACATCTATCAGTACTACAGTAAAGTAAAGCATATGAATGCCATTCTTAGCACAGTCAAAAGGTAAACAAAACTGTTCTAGTGTATAAAATTAAATAAAAATAGTTAATAAGAATAAAAATTTAAAGTCACAAGACATGACATGCTTGTATAAAGATATACATATACAAGACAGACATGCATGTGTGTTCTTTTCATCTAGAGTACATATGTTACAATACACAAGAATAACAGGCAGAGAACAGCAAATATAAATAATATAAATATAAATGTGTTGGTTAAACTAATATCTATTTTGTTTTTTACAATTTGTTTGTAATTATATAGTAACACCAAACATTTAAAGTTCTGAATTTTAAAAATAAATAAAATCACAGATGGTATTAGTCAAACAGTTTTTGTAAAATTAATGGCAGGACAGTTAAATAGTTAAATAAATAAAAAAATAAATAAAAAATACTGAAATCCATGTAAGCTAATTGTAATGTAGTATAAATGCATAGTTATGCAAATCACAATCACATTAAAGGAAAAATGCTAAAAGAATTAATTATAGTTTACAGAGTATGAAATGTGAGCTCAGACCTTCCTAGACTGAATGAATAGTTACAGGAAATGCTGGAAAGATAAGTTAAACAACAAGACTGATTGCCAGATAAGTAGCTTGAGTTTTTCTAAAGCATCATTGTTATTAAAACATACTTGTTAAAATGTTTACAAGCAACACTATTTGGTAATTGTAATAAAATGCCACAATTGTGCATAGATGTCACTTATAATCTGTTTGCAAGTAAATGTTAAAAGGACAAGAAAACCTCAGTTGCATCAAGTACAGCCAGCAAATGGGCTATAGTATATATACAGTTCAAATCAATTGTGCAGGAGGGTGTAAATACCTACTAGAGGTAATATACAGTAAAGGCTTTATTTAGTAACCTAATAAAATAAATGTATAACCACAGTGTTAGGCTGACATACATTCTATTCTCACAGCATAGGGCAGGTAAACAGTGCTGAAGTACTACAGGGGGAGGGGTACTTTCTCAGTTTTACACTGACTGTATAAGGGGGAGGGGCACTTTCTCAGTTTTACACTGATTATAAGCAGTACTGCACAAGGGTCTGAAATAAAGTTACAGAGAAAATAAACAACAAGGGTCTGAAATAAAGCTACAGAAAAAATAAACAACAAGGGTCTGAAATAAAGCTACAAAAAAAATAAACAACAAGGGTCTGAAATAAAGCTACAGAAAAAATAAACAACAAGGGTCTAAAATAAAGCTACAGAAAAAATATCTCATTCCTTCTTGACAATACTCTTTTATGGGGAGGAAAAAACAGGTATTAGTGTATTAGAAATACTGGTAAACTGGATTAAACCTGACAGGATAAGATATTTTACAAGTTGTTAATAGCTATCATAATGGTTATTATTGTATTGTTTAGTATTAAATTGTATTTACAACCTGTTAAACTGTAAAGCTATACAAGAGATGGTTTAAAAAACAAGAGATGGCTTAAAATTGATTACAGCTATACAAAAGAGAGTAAAGATATGTAAAAAAACTGAACAAGATTGGTCACTATTTCAATATGTTTTTGACAAAACAATGTTGGTATAAAAAAGCATGAATATTTTAATTGCTGAGTATGTAGTTTAAAATAACAGGACATATGGATTTGGTATCAGTTCCACTAGATATTTCTAAAGAGACAAATATTTTCCAAGATTTTGCTTAATATTAATGTTATTAAATTTGTAAGATTAGACTAAATGTACTTTACAGTCTTTGTATGCACAAATGTAGAAAATTTCAGTACAAATGATAGTCTTTGTATGTACAAATACAGAAGAATTCAGTACAGATGAAATGAATGTCTAGTAATGAATATGTGTGAAAAAAACATATTTAAAGAAAACAATGGGTCCAAAATACCTACTAAATTGAAATGCATAAACAGCAAACAGTCTGTGTAAATACATACTGTACAGGATACATCGTAATAAGTTCAAAAGTAATTTGTCAAGTTGTAATATCACTGGTTTTACCCCAGTAAAATAATTGCTTTCAAATATTTATTATCTAAGCCCAGTTCAGTATTACCAAGATGTTAATGAGCAGTTCAGAGACATGAACACAATGTTATGGTTAAAATGACATTGAAATTGTGTGTTTTCAGTAGTGTATAAATGCTTGCAGTAGCACATAGTTATTGTCTCATAGTTAATTTAACAGCTGCAAAGAGTTAATAAAACAGTTCTAAGTCATAAATTAAATTCTGTGATTGCAAAAGAATAAATTGATCATGTTAAACAAAATAACATTAAAGCAGACACAGCTCATAACTGATAAAATATTTTCACAGAATGGTCTGCAAAAGAAAAAAGTTGTTAAATACATTCAGTTTTGTAGTAATACTTAATATCATTGTATTAACTATGTAAAATTGCATTTTGACTTGTATCAAAGAAGACTAAAGGGTTTGTTTCTTAATGTGTTTTCTATATAAAATGTTTTGAGTATGTTTAAAAACAGAGGGAATTGTTAGATTTTATTAATATTAGTCTGAAATTAATTATGTTGTAAATATGCTGAAAGAAAAGGCTTGCTTAAATGCAGAAACAGAGTTTAGTAATATGTGATCAGCAGTCATACTAAATGACCATGGCTTGGAAAAGGAATCTGCTGAATGGACATTTTTCCCTTACAGACTCAAACAGGATGTATGCAAGAGCAAAAATACAAAATCTGCTTTTAAAGAATGGACATTTTTCCCTTACAGACTCAAAACAGGATGTATGCAAGAACAAAAATGCAAAATCTGCTTTTAAAGAACAATGACATGTTATTCTGCATATAAAAAATGGACACAATATGTTTCCTAAAACAACAGGATATGTTTATGACACTGTGACAATGTGTTTTCTCAAAAATATGTTTTTCTACATGGACATCAGGACACTGTTACAGGATATTCGCACTGTCAGAAAAGCTGGTCTCTTACAAGACATTGTTAAACAAGGAAGCTTAGTATTGTTTCTACAGGATAAGCAATTCTCCAAAATAGAATACAGAACAATGTGTTTCCTCAAAAATATGTTTATGCATGACTAAAAAGTGTATATAAAGAGCTGTATAAATCCAGCTATGTTAGAGGTATGGTAGGGACACAAGTCCTAAGGTAAATGTTATATCTCTCACATCATCTGTACTATATGAGAAGTAAAGTTGGAACAGTACTTTAAGCCTGCAACGTGTTTCCGTTTGGTTTATTATAAAAAGTTATTTGTTACTGCTCTCTAAAGTTGATGCTGCAAAGTATATTCTCTCATCAGTGTATATTCTGCAAGTTTCTGTATGCAACAGACTGTGAATGCAAATATAATCAGACTTTGAATTTTAGCAGAATCCAGCCAGCAAGACTGAGTGTCTTAAGAACACTGCAAATCCATCCCACAGCAAGTAAGCACCAAGTAAGCAAGTAAATCTCAAAATATTTTTTCAACCACAAGTATACATTCCATAAATAATGTCATATCTCTCATTCCTTTTCTGGAATTCAAAAATATTTTTGAAGGGTAAGCCTTTTCTACACATGATGAGTGGCCTGTCACCCAGTTTTTCTTTTATGGCCAAACTGTTGTTCATTATGAACCGATTTTTGTTTAAAACTCAACTAATTTGCTCATGGTCCAAAGAAAAGGTAGTCATAAAACTACATTTCTTCCAGCCTCCAAGGACCCAAACGTCTCACATGTAATGGCCATAGTTTGTATATTAGCTTGTATATTCCATTAAGATGGGAGTATAAAAATTGTTTTTCCATTTATTAATAACTTCGTACAAAGAATTATCAATAAAGGCTTCAGAGTACCCTCTCTTAAGGAACATATTCTTAAGTTTTTCACATTCTTCTATGAAGTCATTAAACAGAGTTACTACCCCTGCTGCACACATGAATTGCCCCTTTACTACCACTTTTTCTTGCCTAATGGGGTGTGAACTGCATAGTGAAGTGCAGAAAAGAATTAGAATAGGTAGGTTTCCTGTACATTCTAGAAATAATTTTATCTGTCGATATTATCTTTTATTGGCATGATGTTTGGGTAAGAAATACTTTTTTTCCTACATCATGAATAAATTTTAAAAAATACATGGTGTTAATAATGTAATCTAGGAAAACAGGAATCTTATTAATGTTGTCCTTCCATGCTATAAAGATGTCACCCAGGGACCTCATATACAGGTGCCATGAACTTTTGAATTCACTACTCAAGACAAAACTCCTTTCCCACTCTACCATGATGACATTAGTGTATAAAGACCCACAAGCAGATTCCATAGCCACACCACTTTTTGAACAAAATATTGATTTTCAAAATAGATATAATTATTATGTAGCTCCATGTCGAGCAGTGCAATAAATAAATTAATTCTATCTTGAAACAGATCAGTACTGTTACTAAGAAATTCCATGAACCGTTGTAGATATGGATATTGCTGAACCAGTTTGTGTATTGGTACATATTTACAGCTATTGCGTTTGTTTTAGCATTAATTTTGTATCCTGAAAAGATCTGAAACTGCCTCAAAATGTTCCACAACACTGAAATGTCATTTTCTGGTTTGATCAGTATAAAGTAATAACATCTGCAAACACAGCCTGCTTTTCTTGACTACCATACCAATTATATCCTTGAATTTCTGAGCCTCTTATTTTTTTTTTTATAAAGAGGAAAGAGGACACTCCTGCCTGGCTCCTCTGCTCAAACAGAAATTATCAGACAGGAACCTACCCATTTTAATTTTCACCTCCGATCCCTCACATATCTACCTAATCAACCTTATAATTTTAATGCAAATGCTTCCATTGCCCTGCTCATACACTCCCAGTTTATTCTGTCAAATGCTTTCTCTGTATCAAGACTCACCAACAACAGTGGTATTTTCTTACATTCTATTAATGTTGTCAAATGTTTGCCTCCCCTCCACAAAACCACATTGATCCATGTCTTATCAATTTTGGCATCACATTTGCCATTCTTTAGCCATTATAGACATAAACACTTCATAATCATGGTTTAGAATTCAAATGGGCCTGTATGAAGCTGGATGTGATGGGTCTTTACCCTCTTTAGGTATTAGAGTACCACAACTTCCTTCCAGGAAGCTGATGTTTCTCCTGCTCTTAAAATACTGTTAAACAAAACCTTCCAGATCTTTATCAGTTTTTTATGTTTTAGCTTTTAGCTTTCAAACTTCTACAAGAATACCATCTATTCCTGGGGACTTTCCTGTTGATTGGTTATACATCACCATTTTATCTCATCTCCATCTATCCTAACCATTAGCAATTGTGCTTCATCTACCTCTAACCTTAGCATATTTAATTCTTCCATAAAAATTTCCATTTGTACCTTTTCTTGATCTCTGTATTTCTCTGCATTATACAGATTCATAGTACAGGCAAAGAGAAATGAGTAGGGGATTCCTAAGTGAAAGACATGCTGTTAAAAAACAACAATTAGTATGGAATTGTATATGCCCTACTAATTGTTGCTTTTTAACAGCATGTCTTTCACTTAGGATTCCCCTACTCATTTCTCTTTGCCTGTACTGTGATGTCAATCTTTGCTAGGGAAGGCAGTCTCTAGCTTACAGTCCAGACGTCTTCTTGTCCTCATCCCACTCTATTTACCTTTTCCTCCCAAGTTATTTTCTCCCAATATTTTGGTCCTTTGCCAGTTTTCTCCAGTAAATTCCAGCCCTTTCTTGCCTATTTTCTGTACACCTATTTGCAGTCATCCCTATTGGAAAAATCTTTTTTCTCCATTATTATGTTGGCTTAGTTCTTAGGATACTTTCTGCAACTTTATGAATATAATATTCTGTTTGATTATTCTCCTTAATGATCTGCATTCAAAAGCCCACTGTCGTCATTTCTTGAATTTCACCCCACTTCATCATCATCCCTTTTCACTTTGAGTCATAACTTTCTACTTGTGTTATGAATATGAGCCTTAACTGTGTAGCTCTAAAATATCCCTTCAAATCAGGTAATCATCAACCACCTTGTTCTATTGGAAGGATCAACTTGTTCGGCTTAACCCTTGCCCACCTCTCCTCTCAGATAAATTTCTTTGACTTTTTGTTAATTATTATCCACAACTTCTCTTCTGGTTGATAAAAATATACCTGACCTGTATATAAAACTAAAGGGACTAAAAACATTTTCACTGCTGTTATCTAACTATCTATATCCATAAACAAGAACTTCCAGTTTCTCAGTGTTTATATTATCTTTTGTTTAGTCTCTTCCCACAAAACCTTAGCTGCCATAACAGAAGTCGCTTTAATCCATACTCCTAAATACTTTGTCTTATTCTGTCCCCATAAGTATTGGTATTGCTGAACCAGTTCATGTGTGAGTATATCATTTACAAAGCAGTGGATACTGTTGTGGTAATACAGTTATCATTGCTTTTCAATGTTGCATGAAAGGCAGGGATAGTGCCTCTGGAATGGTGGAAACCAGTTTCAAAAAGGGTACAAGACAGTGTATTCCAACTACAGAGGGTACACATTCAGCCTTTCTTGGAAATCCTATGCCATGGTGCTGAAAAGATGTATCTGTTCAAAAGGCAAGTCTCTGATTCAGGAGAAACAATGCAGATTCCCTCCTGGCTGTCCAACACTGGATCAACTCTTTGTCCTAACATGAATAATGGAGGGGTCATGGGAAATTATTAGTACTGTCTACAATGTATTTTGTGAACTCAGAGAAAGCATATATGACTGCATATACTGGAATGTGCTGCAAAAAGTGTTTCAAATGTATGGGGTTCCAAGACCATTGCAGCATGACATTTTGTCCCTGTATTTGAGGTACAACAGTTGTTGTGCTCAGATTGTTTGCAGGCCAAATACATCTGAGGTAGATAGAGGAGTCTGTCAAGTTTGCATATTGTTTGCCCTCCTGTTTGTAACTTTTATGAGCAGTATATATTAAATTACAGTTGAGATTTTGAAAATATCTAGTTTGGGTATGTAAGCATTGCATGTCTGTTGTTTGACTGACATCTTGACCTCAAGAGAATGATCTCTGTGTGCACCAAAGTGATTCACTGCTGAGTGTAAAGCAATTTGAATGAGAATTAGTATCTCTAAACCAGAGACCATAGTTCTTCCCCCGAAAAAAAGCATAGATTGCTTTCTACACATAAGGGGGAGTAGCTGCTTCAGGTGGAAATGTTTAAGTATTTTGGGGATTTGTTCACAAGTAGGGGTACAGAGGATTGGGAGATGGATGAGCAGATTGGTACATTATGGCAGTACTACAGGCACTGTAATGGAACATGATGGTGAAACAGGAGCTGAGTCCTAGGAAGACCCTCTCAATTTGCCATATCAATCTAAGCCCTTAGCCTCCCTTGTAGTCATGAGCTTTGAACAGTGACCAAAACAATGATGTTGCAGAGACAAGCAGTAAAAATGACATTCGCTCAAAGAGTTGCTGGGCTCACTCTCCATAATGGAGCGAGGAGCTCATCAATCCAGAGGATATTTGATTGCAACTGCTGCTCTTCTGAAACAAGATGAGCCAGTTAGTTTGGGCACCTTGTGAGGATATCCCATGATAGACTGCTGAAGGAGGTGCATAAGGGGTGCCAGCAGCCCACAAGGAAACAACCCATGACATACCCAGGACATGCTGGACAGATTATATCTCTCAAATGTCCTGGGAATGCAGGGATCCTCCAACATGAGCTGAAGAATATTGCTGGGATAAGGTCTGTTGTGTCTTAATCAGTTGCTACCACAGTTACTCTCACCAAGGCAAGCAGTTTAGAAAATGGATAGATAAAAATGGAATAGATGTTGAACTTTGTTCCACTTCAGAACTATAGTTTCCAAAGCAGTTTTATTTTCCATTTGTCAACAGTAGAAGCGCATAAAAGCTGAATATAGTCCATAAAATAAAATTTAAAAACTGTTCCACAAAGTTCCACTGTTCAGTATGTTTCATTTTAATAAGGCTTATTTTAATCATTTTTATAGTTGCCATAGAAAAAAGAGCAAACCAGAAAAGAACATATCACAGAAAGTGGGTACTGTGCATTTAAACGTGTCAACTTTAGGATATTAGGATGGTTGTTTACCTGGCAATATGTACTTTATTAGTAGGATTTTACGTGGGCAAAACTAAAAGAAAGTTAAAAGACAGAATACACGAGCATGTCTATGACATTAAAAATGCAGAGAGACTAATGCACATTATAAACATTCATTGATTTGTACATCTTTCAATCAATGTATCTTTTTCACTGTCAATAGGGTTGCAATGAATGATGGGGGGGTTGTGACCCTTACAGCTTACCGAAATTCAATGAGCTGATGTGAAAAATTAGATTGTATGCTAGAAAGGCTCCTGATATTAATGAAAGTATATCTATAATGATTTTTAATTAAGGGAGAGAATTATATGATACATGTATTTTATTAATTGTTTTTTAGATTGTAGATGAAAGAATTTTTAACACTGTTTTTAATTGAAACATGAAATTATTTAAATTGTTTGATTTGATAGTTTGATTGTTTGCAGTCTGTTTATAAAAGGAAAGGATATCAGACTCATGGACAAACTGTGAAGAAGTCCTGAATTGTTTTTTATGGGACAAAAGTGCTAAGTTCTTTATAGGTTCATACATTCATAGCTTTGAAGGGAATGCCCATCCTATGCTTTTGGTTTGAGTTTAATACATAAAGAGTTGGCAAAGTTCAACAAAGTTTGGTTCCATTGTTGTATAGTCCAAATAGTTCATACTCTGCACAATACATCATTGAGGGCTGACATCAGCGTGCCAGCCTGTTTTACTGTAGAATGGAGTGTGGGAACATTTCAAAACAATTAGTCAGGAAAGTACTATGCATTAGTCAGTAACAAGCTCTTAATTACCGATTAAAATGCTATAAAAGGAGGTTTCTCAGCCTAACATGCTCAGGATGTTAGATCCTTATTTGCAGAATTATCTGGAAGGAAGACCCTTAAGATGTGGTGTACATGTTCCCTGTTAAGACAAAGCCATGCAGTGTAGCAAAGCAAGTACCCATAACAGAAAGATGGTATAGAGGTCTGAATAAGGCCTGCAGGTTGAACATCCTATGACAGCCTATTCCTTAGAGAGGCTATATGGACTGTGAAACAACACCAGAAATGGTAGGCCTCGGTAGAACTGCTGTGTTTGTTTTATTTAATTTTGGGACTAAGAAGCCAAGATAGAAAAGTTGTATGAGTTAACTTGCTATAAAAGGAGATGTTTGAATAGAACACTGTTGCAGTAGCTGTAACTATATGGCACATATCCTGCCAATGATCAGGCATCTGGCCACTCTGTATAGCTTTGAGTTCCTTCCTGCCATTCTGTACTTCCATGTTTAGCACAACAGTACATGCTGGTATAATAGGTATATACAGGTGTGAAAAAAAAAACAGTTTTCTTGCCCAAATGGTATATTGAGATTTGAAGCTCTACAACAATTATGTAGGAACCAGCAGATATTATCATGTCAGAAAGGCAGATATAATGTAAAGTAACTAATCCCAACCAAGGAAAGAGTTAAAAAAAAAAAAGAGGGATGGTGGGAGGGTGCTAATACTGCAACAGTGATCTATTCAAGCTTCTACTGTTATGATACATGATCTTACACAACTGCCCTATGTTCTTCATTAGATCTCTGTTTTATTGGCCATAACTATATGGGATAATTACCAAAGCTTAGGAAAATTGTGGCTAGAGAAGGATCAGAGTCTAGAAGTGTGTGAAAGATGGCTCCAGCGCTAGAGACTGGATCAAGCTGGCAGTACCTAGTAAAGGTTTGCACCGAAGAACAAGTAGCCACCTCTAGGATAGGGTTTACTATCATATTTCCGAATCGAACTCCGTCGACTGAACTTTTGTCGAACACGGAAATTCGAAAATGGTAATATCGAACAACAAAAGCCAACCTAGGAATGGGTTTTAACATGGGTCGAGATAGGGGAGAGGTTTTTAGTTCGGCAGTAACAGTGAGCACCTATCTCAACCCATCGTAAAACTGTTCCTAGGTTGGCTTTTGGTGTTCGACATTACCGCTTTCGAATTTCCGTGTTCGACAAAAGTGCAGTTGACTGAGTTTGATTCGAAAATATGATAGTAAACCCTAGGATAGACCTGGAGTCCACTTCTTCCCCCCCAAAAGAAAAACATAGAAGCAGCCACAACTTTAATAGAGTGACCCTTATCTTTCTGAGGTGGTGAGTGTAAAAAAGGTTGATAGCCTGAGACAGGCATCTAGAAATGGTTCATTTAGAAACTGTCTGCCATTTCTTTTCCTATCAAAAGATACGTAAAGTTGTTTAGACTTCCTAAAATCCTTAGTCTTGTCCAGGTAAAATCTCAACTGTGTGTGGACATCTGAGGTATACAGAATGCTTTCTCCTGTGATTTTGGATCAGGATAGGGGGAAAATGTTTTTTTTCAAAGTAAATTAAGAAACAATCTTTAGCATAAAAGAAGGCTTTTTTCTAAGGCTCACTCTGTCCTTGTGGAAAAAAATCAAGAAATGATGCATATACATAAGGGGTCTGCAAGCAAAATTCAGAGCAATTAACAAAGCAGTCTTCCATGTTAGAAATTTTAAACAAGCACTGTCTGTAGGTTCAAAAGAAGAGAGAGAGAGAAAGTTAACTTCTCCAGAACAAAATTAAAATCCCAAGGATGTGCCACTTCTAGGAGGCCTAATATACCCACTCCTTTTGAAAATAGCTTGAGATAAAGACAAAAGGGGGAAGCAAAGGCAGACAATCAGAAATGGCCAAAAATGCATTTTTATAGAAGTGTACCCTACGCCAGAATTGTTTAAACCCCTTTATTAACTTTGCATATTACACAGTAACATACAGCTATAAAAGAGAAAACGCGCCATTACAAAGATTTTTCTTTTTCATCCATTATAAATATATGTTTATTTCTTAATAAGTATTATTCAATTTAACATTACAGAGACTGCTCAAGTCCTGTCTCCTCTAAAATTCCACTCCTCCTCCTGAACTTTAGTCTGTATGTGTTGCTCACAGATTCCATTTATTTCTATATAGCTTGCTTCATCCCTTTTCTAAAGATGCCATCTTCAGTTATTTCATCTCCTTTACAATATTCAGTAAGTGCTGTAATTTTCTTGGCTGGTTATTTTTTTATTTTAATTTTCTAACAACTGCTATTTTGTCAGCCAACAGCATTAAACATAGCAGGGTCTTACTAGGTCTAGGCAATTCTGTTTCTATATCTCAGCTCAAAAGAATATTTTCCTTATTTACAAAAAATGCTTATCCAACATTTCTCACAATGCACCCTGTAGGGAATTTTAAAACTCTACCAGTTCATTGCATTCCCAAAAGACATGTTCCCAAGTACCCATCTCTTCCCCATCACACCTACTATAATTGCTGTGTGATGTCCCTTCTTTGTGCTAGTGATCAAGGAGACTCAATTCTCACCACTTGACGCTGGTGGGGAACATTCATTGTGAGAAAAAGAGACTTGCAGCATTTCCAGCTGCTGTAACACATCTCAGCAAAGCTCTATATGTGTGTATTATGAAACATATGTGCAAGATCCTAGCTCAAGTTTCTAGTAAAGGGGGTAGTATGGTAACCAGAGTCAGGAGACTAGATGTGATATCATTCTATAGCCAGCACTGAAATGATATTTAGACATTAGTGAGATATATCACTTAGCTCTCAGCAGTCTGTTTGTGAAACCTGACAAAGAAGGACACTCATGCACTTCATCTTGCTTTGCTCTAGTAAGTGAACTAGGGGACAGCAGTTCTTTAGATCCTTCAGGAAAATATAGTGAGATTAGTTAAGTATTGTTTTTCCATATCTGTGTGAACCTTTCCATCTGTGTTATGTTTAATATTTCCTGTGACTGAAACTCTGTTTGCTGTAAACAGACATTTAGTATTTTCATGTTCTTTTATTATTTATTATTAAATATATTTAATTTTTTTATTGTGGCTGGACTTTTAGAGAATAGTTTAACCTTTTAGAGTACTTATATTTACTTGGAGACACTGTGGCCACACAGCCTTACTGTTTGGTCAACATTACCATTGGTATTAGTGTTAATTTCACTCAGTATAATTGGGTTCACTGATAAAAGCCATAGAGTAGGTGGCTTTGTGGGTGTTCTAGTGGCAGTGAATCTACCTTATAGCCCGGTCAAAGGTGGTGGTGGTGTGTGTGTGTGTGTGTGTGTGTGTGTGTGTGTGTGTGTGTGTGTGTGTGTGTGTGTGTGTGTGTGTGTACCAAAGCTCAAAGACAGTGTGTGTGTGTGTGTGTGTGTGTGTGTGTGTGTGTGTGTGTGTGTGTGTGTGTGTGTGTGTGTGTGTGTGTGTGTGTGTGTGTGTGTGTCAGCTGCTTTAAACATTGACACTGAGAGCACTGATCTCACAAAGAGGGTGGTGGAGACCTTGGCTTGGAACACCTGGCTAAGGGCTTAACTGTATAGCTGTGTCAGTGGGGACTCTTATTTGGGGCCTGGAGAGAGAGAGAGAGAGAGAGAGAGAGAAACCCAGTCCTAGGACTGGAGTGTGCTCCGTGTGTGCTCTTAAGGGAAATTGTGCTTAGTACAGATAGCTGCATCTGGAAATACTGGGTGCATCTAATTTTGTTCCAAGTGAACATCCCTCGCGGGTGTTAGTGCATACAGAGTTTCATTTTCACAACAGATTTATTTATTTGTTTATTTATTTATTTATTTATTGATGGTTTAATTTAGTCAGGGAAAGCAGTCAAAGATGTCAGCAGAAGATTATGCCAAGCTGACAAAGGACCAGTTGGCCAAGGTGTGTGGAACCAAAGGACTGGTGCATGCTAACTTGACTAAAGAGGAAATTATTTCAGCCTTAGTCACAGCTGCAGCACCAACACGTAACAAGGAGGATAACCAGTCTGGCGATAGGAATTTGCAGCCCTCAGAAACAGGACAGTTCACCTTTTCCTTAGACAACTTAAAAACCCGTCTGGAGTTAAAGAGACTTCAACTGGAATCCAAACATTTGGAATTAGAATTAGCAGAGAAACTGCAGCATTTGGAGGCTGAAGAAAATGACAGATGCAGCAGTCCAAACATATGGAATTAGAATCAGCAAAGAGAATCTGTGACATTTGGAGGCCGAAGAAAATGAGAAACAGTGCCAACATGAGAGAGAGAGATGTTGACTCTTTGTCAGGGTCATGGATGTAATGGGGAAGGGAATAGCCAAACCCCAGAAATGGTAAAGGTCAGTAAATTTCTTCCACAGTTTACAGAGGGTAATATTTTTGATTTGAAAGAGTACGTAAACATTATAATGTTGACCAAGGGCTTTGGGTACAGTTCCTGACTCCATTACTCCATGGTAAAGCTGTAACTGCTGTTTCTAAATTGTCTGATATTGATTGTTTAAATTATGACAAGGTTAAACAATGTTTATTGGAATGTTTTTAGTTAACACCTGAAGCCTACAGAAAAAAGTTTCATGAGCACAGACGGAAGGCAAATGAAAGTGTGTGTGATTATACTGCTGAGCTAAGCACTTATTTTCATAGGTGGGTGAGTGGGTGTCAGGTTACCACTTTTGAAAGGCTGTCTGAACTTTTGGTGAGGAAACAAGCCCTTAGCACTTTGCCTGTGGACATGAGAACCTGGCTGGCAGACTGAGAGTGTATCTCTGCAGATGAGCCGGGGAAAAAAGGGGATCTCTACTTAGCAAGCAAGGCATCAGTGCACATGAAGGGGATACCCAGTGCTGCACATGGATATAAGGAAACCTTGATGGGCAACCTAAACCACCCCAACAGAGTCCACCAGTAATAGGGGAAGCCACTAGTACAGATACATGGCCAGGATCAAGGTTTAGATGTTTTAAACGTAACCAGTGGGGTCATGTAGCATATAGATGTCCATGGAAGCAAAGTGGGGGAGCCAGTCCGGAGACAACAGGGGTACCAGACAATCACCGGAGTTTTTATCCTATCTTAGTGGATGGAAAACAGGCCACTGCTAAGAGAGACATACCCACTGACATAACCATTGTGAAGCCTGCAGTGGTTAAAGTGGAGCAGCACTTGCTTAGGCAGTCCACTCCAGCCAAACCTTTAGGAGGGACCACATTCCAAATGCCTTTGGCCAGGATTCACCTTGACTGGGAGGGTGGAAAAGGAAGCAAGTAGTTATGTCTAAGGATATCCCTATAGATGTCTTGATAGGAAATGGTTTTGATAATGCAGTATCAAAAGTGAATGGAACTACACACAGTCAGGCTTGGAGACAGGCATGTGGGGCTGGTAGCCTAGGGGAGGCTCAGACAGACCCCACACCTGAAGCCTGGGCTGGTGAGGTGGCTCTTTCAGGGAGGGAGCTACCCTGTAGTGGTGAGCCACAGCTGCAAGTAAGTAGTGTTGCTCTCTTGGACAGAGTGATTGCAATGGCAGAGGTAAATGGTAGTACCCAGGCTGACAGTAAGGGACCGCTGTCAGAGGATACCAGAGCTGGGAAGGGTCCAGTTGAGAGAGGCTCAGCTCTTGAACCCTACACTAAGAGGCTTGAGGGAGATAGCTAAGGAGGCACCTGATTCTCAAGAAAAAGGGGAGTCTGTATACTGGAACAAAGGGTTACTGTATAGAGAGTGGACCCCTGAGGGAGGGCTAGAGGGTGAGGCAATACAGCAGTTGGTAGTGCCCAGAGCCTACCATCTGGCACTTCTATCCATAGCCTATGACATTCCTTTTGCAGGTCATATGGGCATAAAGCTTACCAAGAGATGTATTATGCAGAACTTTTATTGGCCTGGGATTGCAAGGGATGTAACAGGGGATTGCAGGACCTGTGAGCAGTGACAAAAAGTAGGCAAGGCAGGAGACACGGTCAAAGCTCCTTTGATGCCTTTCCCTTTGATTAAAGAGCCATTTCAGAGGGTAGCTACAGATATCATGGGGACCTTTGTGTACCCCAAGTTCCACAAGGAAGAAATATATCCTGGTATTAGTAGATTCTGCTACTACATACCCTGGGGCAGTGGCTCTGTCCTCCATAGACGCAGAGAAGGTGGAAAATGCTTTGTTAGAAATTTTCAGCAGAGTTTCCCAAAGTGAAATACTTTCTGACAGAGGTACCAATTTCCATGTCAGACCTGATGGCATGTCTGCAGGAGCATAGTGGGGTGAAGCACTTAAAGACCACCCCCAGACTAATGGTCTTGTGGCGAGATTAAACTCTATATTAAAGACTGTACTACTGGCATTTGCAGATCAGTTTAAGAGACATTGGGACAAATATTTGCCTAATCTGCTGTTTGTAAACAGAGAGGTACCCCAGGAATCTGCAGTTTTTTCACCCTTTGAGTTACTGTATGAGCATAAGGAGGGGGCCTGTAGATTTGATTTGTGATGAGTGTGGGGGGAGTAAGTGTGAATCCCACAAGGAGTTTGTGTGGCATATGTCTTAAACCTCAGGACAAGGCTTAAGGAGCTCATGGGCTTGACCCAGGAAACCTGGGAGAAGCCCAACAGCAGAAAAAGGCCTGGCATGACAGGAATGCTCAAGACCAAGAGTATGCTGTGGGACAACAGGTTATGGTGCTTCAAGTAGTTTGGGAAGCACCCTTCAAAGTGGTAAGGAAGGTCAGTTATGTTAACTACATGGCAAACCTGCTAGGCAGGAGCACAAAATGTACCATGTTAACATGATGAGGCCTTACCATGATAGGGAGGCCCTGGTGCTGAGAATTTGCAGTGTATGGTAAGAGGAGTCTGAGGGGGATCTGGT
The DNA here is from genome assembly GCF_019279795.1 of Protopterus annectens. Lineage (NCBI taxonomy): Eukaryota > Metazoa > Chordata > Ceratodontiformes > Protopteridae > Protopterus > Protopterus annectens. The sequence continues at coordinate 1,060,765,157 of NC_056746.1, read as the reverse complement.
GACTGATCTCCTCAGTGTGGCTCAGACTGACACTTCAGTGGAAGGGGTAGCAATGTCCCGTGAATGTCCCCTACCAAATTTTGAGAAATCTGAGCAATGTTACAGAAGTTTGAAGACATGGGGACATGTTCACTGGGAAACCTGGATGCACCCACCTAGTGCAGCACAGTAGTGAGGTCAGCAATGCCACTGCAGATGGTGTCTCATGATAGAATATGTGTTAATGTGTTCCCAGACAGGCTCATTCCTCTCAAGCAATATTTCTCCAGGGTCACTTGAGAAACTAGCGTGATTATTCAAAGGGAGAAGAGATGTGATGATGTGAGATATTGCCAGCTATGCCAGGAGAAGTAAGGCAGTGGATGTGTAACATATGCCAGCATAGTTAGCTGGAGTTTTGTAAAGAATTATATGCCATTTGTATATCAAGCTGATTTGTACAGATGCTTGTGTTGAAAAATGTGTTTGTCAAGCTGCTTGTGTTAAAGATGTACCAACAGTGGGTCCTGCTGGACAGAACAGAAATATACTTGTATGTCAGGCTGTATTGCAGTTGTTGAAATGAATATATCACAACAGAGGATACTGAAACAGAAGTTGTTAACCTCAGTCCACCTAACTTTGAAAAATAGTCTGAAATTAAATTACCTGTTTTAGGCCATAAAGACTGTATCTCACAGTTCTGACTGCAGCCAGAGATGAAATGTCTGTGAGAAGCCTGGCTTAGTAGCTCTGTAGGAAGAGTGGAAGTGTTAAAATTGTTTTACAGCTTCCAGATGCTGTAAAAAGAAGTTATGTTCTTACCATAACTTTCCATCTGTGTTGTCGATCTTCATTTATTCTTGATTGTTGGGTTCTGGTTCTGACCCCTCGGAACTGACTCGGCCATTATAACAAGCTCACATTAGCCAGAAACTCTCAAGCCAAGGCTACCCATACTGCTTCTCTTCCCTTCCCCTCAAATTAAGTTTTGCCCATAGAGTAGAAAATCATGGAAGCTTTGTCTAAGCAACAACCCTATTAGGATCCCAGGACTAGCTCCGAACCTCCAGGAGTCTTTTGGAGGGGGTAGGAGGATGGGATGTCAAGAATAAATGAAGATCGACAACACAGATGGAACGTTATGGTAAGAACATAACTTCTTTATCTGACGTTGAAAATATTCCTTCATTCTTGACTGTTGGGACAGAGTCCCTAGCTGCTTTAGACCTTCGGAGGCCCTAGGGAAGGATATTCCTACGCACCATAGAGCCAAAGGAAGCTCTTCTCCTGGCAACCATATCCAATTTGTAATGAGTGATAAAGGTATGAGGAGTAGTCCAAGTAGCATTTGCACATATGTCATCCATAGAAGCTCTGGAATGAAAGGCTGTTGAAGTGGAAACAGATTTGGTAGAATGCACCTTAATTTTTGTTGATTGGTTCAGCTTATTTTGGCTATAAACAAAAGTGATACAATCTCTCAACCATTTTGACAGAGTAACTTTTGATACTGGTTTGCCCAGTCTAGTATCTGAAAAGGATAGAAATAGTTGGTCTAATTTTCTACATGATTTTGTTCTATTCAGATAAAAACGTAATTGCCTGTGTACGTCCAACAGATGTAAGCAATATTCTCGCTTGTTTGAGGAATTAGAGAAAAAGACTGGTAAATCAATAGTTTGATTAATACTGGAATCCGATATTACTTTAGGTAGAAAGGAGGGATTAGATCTGAGTGAAACTCTCTCCTTGTGAAAAATGATATACGGATGTTTAATACACAAGGCCTGCAACTCTGAAATTCTCCTGGCTGAAGTGATGGCTACCAGGAATAGAGTCTTCCAAGACAAAAACTTGATATCACAGGTGGCTGCTGGCTTGAAAGGCTGGTGGACTAAACATTGCAAGACCAACGTTAAATTCCAAGGCACAGTGGGTTCTTTGAAAGGCAGTTTCAAATGTAAGGTGCCCTTAAGAAAAATTTTACATAGACGGTGAGGCATCAATGTATGGTCTTTGAATCCACTGTGGAAGTTTGAAATGGCAGCTAAATGACCTCTAATAGAAAAAGTAGAAGCTCCCAATTGAAATAATGTGGTTAGGTATTCCAAGACCTTATCGACTGAGGCTCAGAAAGGATTAATACCCTTTTCATCAGACCAAAGCACAAATCTCCAACTCCAAATCCAGCTTCAGACAAGTGAAGTACCTCAGGGTTCAGTCCTGGAACCGCTCTTGTTTGGCATCTACTTCTCTGAAGTACAGGCCAATATTAAGGGACTCTGGTTAACAATGTTTGCAGATGACTACAAACTAGGAGCCATTATTGAATCCCCAAATGATGTGGATATTCTACAAAAGGGCCTTACAGAAACAGATGCTTGGTGCCAGAGCCATGGGATCAAGCTCAATGCCATAGAAATGTATAGTTATCCCCTTTGGGAAAAAAACATGTACCCATGAATTAAAACATAGGTGGCAGTACACGAAACACTGAAAGTGTGATAAGAGACTTAGGGACACAGGTGGACAGTGGTCTCACCTTCGATAACCACATCGCCACAACAGTCAGGAAATCCTTCTATGTGGCACACCTCAGCACTAAGGGCTTTTCATCCAGAAAAAAGGAGGTCATTGTCCCACTGTACTCATCCTTTATTAGACACATTATAGAATACCAACACCCCATTTGGTATGTACCTCTCAAGACATCAGCATCAACTGGAAAGGCCACAGAAATACCTCACTAAAAGAATCACAGGCCTGAAGCAGATGCCCTATGCTGACCATCTAAAAAAACTCCAACTATACTCTGTCACATACCGTCTACTCAGCAGTGATCTCTGCTTAACATACAAGGCCATGTCAAACCCAGAGCTGTTGGACATGCTACACTTAAAAAAATTCCAATCCCTCAGAGCAATATGCTCCAGGGATCTAAACCTTGTCATCACAATGAACAAAACATGCTGGAGGGATAGGTTCCTGACCCAGAGACTCCCCAGACTCTGGAATAGACTGACCATACATGTCAAGCAGAGCGCCTCTTTGGCCCTCTTCAAAAGGAACCTTGATGATTGGATGGGAGATAGGAAATTCACCCCAGGGATCACGTCAGTCACCCTGCTAGACAAGGGTCCAGGGAAGTAAATATTGTGGGAAGAAATAGCCAGGGAATTGTTATGGCTAGGTACCAACCTATGAACCTATGACTAAAGTTTTCTGGTGGAAGGTTTATGAGAAGCCAGAAGTATCTTTTGAACTGGGGAAGATAAATTATTTCGCCTGGCTATTACTGGAAGTGGAGAAACCAAGCTGTCAGATTGAGATTTTGTAAATTGGGGTGGACAAGGCCCCAAAGATGAGATAACAGGTCCAGAGTTGGATCCAGAATCCACGGGAGGTGAACTAAGTGAGGCCAGAGAAAGGGAAACCAGACTTAACGGGGCCAATAAAGTGCAATGAGAATCACTTTGCTTCTCAACTGTTGGGTTTTCTTCAGAATTTGGGAAATTAGAGGGATTGATGGGAAGGTGTAAAGAATTCCTGGGGGCCAATCATGGAGAGGAGCTTCTCTCGAGGACTCCCCTCAGGGGGGAGTATGGCAAAGTAGCTGTTGCATTTGTGGTTTATGGGAGAGGTGAAGAGACTGCAGCAAGGCTGACCCCATCAATGAAAGATCTTTGTCGCCACATCGGGATTGTGAGACTACTCATGAGGCAGGAGAATGCACCTGCTCAGTTTGTCCGCAATCACGTTGGAGTTCCCTGGAAGGTGTGTTGCTATCAAAAAAGCGGTTGGAGGTGATTGCCCATTGCCAAACTCTTAGGGCTTCCCAAATTAGGGGGTAGGATCTGTTTTCCCTGTGTATGTTGATGTACCAGACCACTGAAATGTTGTTTGACTGAACAGCAATCATCCCGAAAGGAAGGGCAGATTGTAATGCTTACAATGCTAGGAGCACTACCCTCAGTTCTAGGACACTGATATGCAAATTGGACTTTTGAGGGGACCAAGTACCTTGGACTGTCTTTCCATGAAAATGCCCCCACCCCACCCCATCAGGGATGCATCCGTGGTCACTACGGCCTTGGACTGAGAGGGGCAGAAAGAAAAGCTCCATAAATTCTCTTCTGGCTTCATCCACCAAGGTAAGTCATGCTTGCATTGGTTGGTTATGCAGATTGGGTGGGACATTGGGTGAGTTAAAAGTGACCATTGTGACACCAGGAGCTATTGAAGCAGCCTCATGTGGTACCTCACCAGATAAACTAGGGTGATTGTTGCTGCCATGGACCCAAGGAGCTGTAAGACTAGACAAGCCCGAACTTTTGTCATAAGAGAGTATCCCTTGAAGTTTTGACCTCAACCTTACCAGTCTGTGAAGAGGAAGAGCAGCCATGCAGGATTTTGTGTTTAGTCTTGCTCCAATGAATTATATGTCCTGTGAGGGGGATAGTTCTGACTTTCCCTGTTTACTGAGATGCCTAAGAATTCTGCAAGCCTTAGAATGGAGTCCAAGGCAGAAATCAGCTTCTGCCTGGTGGCACCAGTGAGAAGCCAGTCATCTAAATATGGAAGCACACGGAATTCTTGCAGCCTTAAGTGAGCTGCTACCACTGCCATGCCAAAGGACATAACTCAAAACTGATAATGACTGTCTCCTAGCTGGAAGTGGAGGCATCATCTGGAGCATTTGTCCATTTTTATGTGGTAATATGCATCCTGAAGATTTATAGAGCACATCCAATCATCTTTCTCCAGAAAAGGAAGGATAGACTGAACCATGTCCATCCGAAATTTTGTCTGTTGAACAAATTTGTTCAGTACACTGAGGTCTAGGTTTGGCCTCTAGTTCCCTGTCTTTTTTGGCACTAAAAAGAATGCGGAGTAAAATCCAGATCCTATTTGGTCTGGTGGGACTGTTTGGATGACTATTTTTTGAAGCAGCTTTTAAATTTCTAGTGCTGCTATATCCTTCTGACTGGGTGGAACATCGGGGATTCACCTTTGTGGTTTGGGATAAATACTGAATGGGGTTGTGTTACACTCTGGTAAATACTGTCTGCACCCAGGAATCCAATGTTATTGTGTGCCAGGCTGAAAGGTGCAGAGAGAGTCTTCCCCCGACTGCTTCCAGAGGTAAGCAAAAGGGCCACTGCTCAGGAGCGCTGATAGGGTTGCTCAGAGAAAGAATCCCTGGAACCCTGGTTACGTGGGCCCACTTTGCCATGGGAGGGGTATCTTCCTGAAGAGTTCCCCCCTCTGCCTTGGGAGGAATACTCACCACGTCTGTCCCAAAAATACCCTTGGGATTTGCTGAACCACATCTTTCCACTCCTATGATTCTTGGACTAAGGTCATTGAGGAGTGGAAAACTGCATGTCCACAGCAGAAAGGATCTTTCTGTCCTTCTCACACCTGGCTAATGTGTCTCTGACTTTTGGGCCAAATAACGAGGTAGAATCAACAGAAGCATTGATAAAGGAAGACTTGAACAGGTCTGCAAAGTGACATAAGCACATCCATGTGTGACGCCTAATGAGATGCCTGTACCCGCTGCCCTGATGTCGCTTTGGCTGTATGTGCGATTAGACTCATGGATGAGTTGGCAACCTTACCGTGGACCTCATCAGACACTGCTATTGCTAAGGTCTCTGAAAGCTCAGTTATCGGATCCCTTTGGAGTTGTGTGAAGTGTGCCAAAAAATTCAGTGACCATATGGCAAAGGTCATTGAAACAAAGACCCACTCCCCAAATCTGTCCATCATCTGGGACTCTTGGTTTGAAGGATGGACAGCTGGACTCTCCTCAGCAAGTTCCTTTTTTTGTGGCAGCTGTCACCACCATGGCATCCTCCACTAGACCCTTCAAACAGTGGGGCTGATCCTCAGGTGCTGAAAGAATTTTGTCAGAGGATACATAGATGTGACAATGCAACAGGGATGATGCCAACAGTGAACCTGCTGAGGCCACGGCTCTCTCCATAATCTGGAAGGTGGGCCCACCTGAAGAGGGATAGGAGCCCAGAACCGAGAAAGACAACCTTGGAACCGGGGTCACACCTTGCTCCGACAAGCCCCCTCTAGAGCAGAAGTCATGAGAGGACTTGTAACTGCCAGGGCACCAGGAACCATAGATGGCTCCATGGAAAAATCAGAGCTGATCCAGGGATCCCAGAGCCAACAGCCAAATCATGGTCCTGTGAGTGGGTCAGCTGAGATGGAGCCACAGACCACAAAGTCAGTTCCAGAACCAAGGTGAGATCCACCATCGGTACTGAAGTAGCTGGCACCAGGAATATCAAAGTAGAGACTTTGGAGACTTTCCAAGACCTGTGGAGACATTGAAGGAGGAAGATAAGTGGGTGTCATGGGAGAGTAACCCTTGGATCTGGATGGGAGAGAGGTCCTAGGGGAAGCAGGAAGGCCTCTGGTTCCCAAGAGCTGATCCATCAATCTGACTACATCTAGCTCTGAAAGGCTCCTGGTGGAATAGACGGACATCCCCAAGGTTGATTCTGGTCTGTCAAGAAAAGGAATTAGTTGCTGGTCCAAGAAGGGGTCTGTAGATGGGGAGTATCTAGTCCTGGGTATACTCTCAACCTTCAGCACTGTAGTCTATTGACCAATAATTTGTTTTGCAGGGGTGGAAGTGACTGGAATGCTTGGGGAGACTATTGTTGGTGCCGAGAGGGTCATCGGTACCGATGAGAAGGTCAGCACAGTAGAAGTTTTGTTAGTTTTAATAACTGTCGACACTGAGGGTGACATGACAGCCATCAGTGCTGTAGCCAAAGACTGTGCTTATTTTGGTACTTTTGGTCTCGGTTCCCAGGGAGGAGTCAAAACCTGTGCCTTAGCCAATTTAGTTTCCTGTACCTCAGGAGATGCAGGTATTGAGTGGCTCTTTTTCTTAATTTCTTTTCTGGGAGATTTAGATGTCTCTACCTCAAACAAAGCCTCACCAAAAGGGCATTTTATCAGCCCTCTGAGGATATGTTTGTTATGCCTCTCTGCAAGGGTTCGAGCACTGAAACCCTTGCAGAGTTCACATGGCGGTTATACTTCCAAATGTGGCACTCCTAAACAATAAACAGATGAAAGATGCCCATCAGAGTTGGGCATCTTTCTGTCACATTGTTTGAACCCTGTGGTTCCCTTTTGTTTTTCTGCCATAGTTCAAAAAATATAACAAGAGGGTATGCGCACAGACACACACAAATGCACACAAAAAAACTAATGGAAAGGAAAATACAGAATGCAGCTTTTTTTTTTTTGAGATGTACCAATGATGATACTTAGTAAATTACCCCAAGAGGGTAGTAGAAAAAAAGATGAAAAATTAGGATACCAGCGATGGTATCTAAGAGTTACTAGAGATAGAGGGAAGGTAAGGGCCTACACCAACGAGTTAACCAATGAAGAAAAAAAAAGAAAGTGTATACGAACACTCACAGCAATACACTCTACTACACACTAACTAGTAAGGAAAGGCAACAATTTAGAGGAGTAGAAATATATATATATATATATATATATATATATATATATATATATATATATATATATACACACACACACACACACACATATATATATATATATATATATATATACACACACACACACACACACACACACACACACACACACACACACACACACACACACACACACACACATATATATATATATAGATTAGCACTTAGCTGAGAGCACGGTTGACATGTCCAATTTTCTACGTGGCAAATGAGATCTAAGGAGAAGGGAAGAGAGGCAGTATGGGTAGCCTTGGCTTGAGAGATTCTGTCTGGCATGAGCTTGTTATAACAGCCAAGTCAGTTCCAAGGGGTCAGAACTGGAACGCAACAGTCAAGAATGAATGAAGACTGACAACATCAGATCACAGCTTAGCAAAGCTCTATGTGTGTGTGTATAATGAGATGTATGTGCAAGATCCTGGCTCAAGGTTCTAGTAAAGCGGGTAGTGTGGGAACCAGAGTCAGGTGACCAGATGTGATGTCATTCTATAGCCAGTACCAAAATATTTAGCTATTAGTGAGAGATGTCACTTAGCTCTCAGCAGTCTGTGAAACCTGACAAAGGACCACTCACCCACTTCATCTTGCCTTGCTCTTGTAAGTGAACTAAGGGACAGTAATGCTTTAAATCAGTCAGGAAAATTCAGTGAGATTAGTTAAGTATTGTTTTTCTGTATCTGTGTGAACCTTTCCATATGTGTTATTTTTAATACTTCCTGTGATTGAAACTCCTCTGGTGTTTATTGTAAATAGATATTTAGCATGTTCATGTTCTTTTATTATTTATTATTAAATAAATTGAAACTTTTCATTGCGACTAGTCTTTTAGAGAATATTTTAAGCTTTCAGAGTACTTATATTTATTTGGTGACACTGTGGCCACTCCTGAAAGCCTTGCTGTTTGGTCAACATTACCACTGGTATTAGTATTAATTTCACTCAGTATAATTGCATACCCTGGTAAGTGCCATAGAGTAGCTAGCTTTTTGTGTGTTCTGGTGGCAGTGAATCTACTTTATAGCCTGGCCAAAGGTGGTAGAGCTAGTAAAGCTCTGCCAGCCTTTCCCATATATATGTGTGTGTGTGTGTGTGTGTGTGTGTGTGTGTGTGTGTGTGTGTGTGTGTGTGTGTGTGTGTGTGTGTGTGTGTGTGTGTGTGTGTGTGTGTGTGTGTGTGTGTGTGTGTGTGTGTGTGTAAACCAAAGCTCAAACAGAGTGTGTCTCAGCTACTTTGAACAGGGACACTGAGAGCAATGATTTCACAGAGAGGGTGATGGAGGACTTGGCTTGGAACACCCAGCTAAGGACTTATCTCCATAGCTGTGTCAGTGGGGACTATTATTTGTGTCCTGGACAGAGAGAGAAACCCAATCCCAGGACTGGAGTGTGCTCCCAGTGTGCCTGTGTGCTCTGAAGGGAAAGTGTGCTTGGTACAGACAGCTGCATCTAGAAATACTGTGTGTATCTATTTTTGTTCCAAGTGAAAGTCACACACCTTTGTCAGTGGTGAGAACAGAGACTCCTTGATTACTGGCCCAGAGGGGGATGTCATAGCCTAAATCAAGTTATTTGATTTCAAACTGTCTTTCTTAAGGTTACCTAGGCTGAGCTTAACCCCTTCCCTTCTTGTATTCTCTGTTAAAATGTATAAATTTCATCAGTTACAACAATACAGTCTGGCATACATGTATATTTCTTTTGTGTCCATCAGGACCCACTGTTGATACATTTTTAACACAAGCACCTGTACAAATCAGTTTGATATTCAAATGACATATAATTCTTTACAAAACTCCAGCTAGCTATGCTAGCCTCACCAAGCTGGATAAGGAGAAAGTCACGGTTAGTTGTTTGTCAGGTGCCAGAATCCACTATATCACCCATGCACTCAAGTCTCTCAACAGATACTGTTATGACTCTGTCATAGTCCATGTTGGAGTGAATGACTTGAGATATACCTCCCTGGACTATATGAAGAGAGACATGATCGAGCTCGCTGAGTATTTGCCCCAGGCAGGTATGTTCCTAGCCTTAAGAACCATTCTACCATCACCCAGAATGATGCCCCAATACAAACAGAAACTGACTGACTTTAACAATTGGATTAGTTTCTGGTGTCATTCCAAGGGGATCCAGTACCTGACAGCCTGGGATGACATGACTGACAAGCCACAATGCTTTGCCAGAGATGGCCTGCATCTGTCTCCCTTGGGCTTCAGGCTCCTGGCAAAGGCTCTTGCCTCCCCATACTGCCTTTTTTAGGCAATACCATGAGGTCAAAACCACCAACATGAAAATTTCATCAAAACATAAATTAAAGGTCATGCTGCTAAATGCTAGGAGTCTAAACATGAAATTGCACTCGTTGCAACCATTCTTAACCCTGGAAGAAGCTGATATTTGTACAGTCACAGAAACCTGGTTCAAAGCTGTGGAGAGTACCCCAGCCGAACCAGGTTACTCATCCCATCATTCATTCAGACCCCAAACTGCGGGCAGCAAAACAAAAGAAGGTGGAGTTGCAATATATATAAAATACATACATACCTCTAGGCTGGTTAAACAGTATGATGCACAGGAAATACTCCAGGTGCAGTTAACAATTAACAAGACCCCTATTCAAACATAGCTAGCTATAGGCCTCCTCTGACTCAAGATGCCCACACCACCTATCTGGACCTCTTCGAATCTATCAAGATTCAACCCTTTACCCTGATCCTGGCCGACTTTAACTATCCAAACATAAATTGGAAGAAATACTCATGCCAAGACACAAATGCCCAGAGACTCCTTGATTTCATCAATGTAAATGCCTTGGACCAGTTGGTTGATACCCCCACAAGAGGTGAAAATATCTTGGACTTGGTATTAACCAACATGAGTAACCACTGCAGCATCCCTACAGTGTCATCATCCCTGGTAAGATCCAACCACAAAGCAGTCACTTTCGAAGTCACCATCTCCCTGACCCCCCCCCCCCAGCTTGGGTCAAACAAAACAAATGTCTCCAAAGCTGATTACAACCTCCTGAGGGAAGGTATAAATGGCTTCACAGCCCCAGCCCTCTCCCCCTCCACAGAAACTGGCACATATGTCCAAACCTACACCAAAGTACTATATGAACATTTATATAGCTGCATGGAATCAGGAATACCAGACAGGACAAAATCTTCCTCCTCAAGGAAGAGTACATCTGTGTGGTGGACATCTACAGTAAATAAACTCTATAATAAAAGGAAAAAAATTGCTGTCTAGGACCAAGAAGCAGCAGGTGTCTAATTGGAAGCATTCTCTCCTTAACCTGAACAAGCAAATAAGAGCACTAGTGAAATCCTTGAAAGCAAACTTCGAGTCCAAACTGGCCACATCTCCTAAAGACAGTCATAAGACTTTCTTCACATATGTCCACAATCTCAAGAGAAGCACCCAGATCAGCTCAGAACTGATGGTCAAGAACACCACATACACAAACCCTGTAGATATAGCCAACCTGCTGGCAGGCAGGTTCAGTGAAAACTTCACTGAACCTGCACAGTTTGACTTTGTCAAGAGGAGGGCATGTCTGTTAAATTTGGTTGACTTCTTTGAGGCAGTCACCAAGGCCACAGATGAGGAGAAGATGGTGCACACCACCTACCTTGACCTGGCCAAGGCCTTCAATACTATTCCCCACTCATGTATAATAGATAAACTCTTTCAACTAGGTATCAATCCATATGTTACCAGATGGGTAGCAAACTGGCTCACTGACAGAACCCACCTAGTCAAAACAGGGGAAGCCACCTCAAGTAGCAGACCCATAGCAAGCAGTGTACCCCAGGGATTGGTCTTGCAACCACTGCTGTTTGGGATATACTTCTCAGAGGTGCAGGCCAAATCTACTGGGCCATGGCTGACCAAGTTTACAGATGACTGCAAGCTGGGTGCTGTCATCAATTCCCCTAGTGATGTGGACTTCCTCCAAGATGGTCTCACCAAAACAAATGGCTGGTGCCAAAAACATGGCCTCAAACTGAATGCCATAAAATGCATCATGACCCCTTTTGGGGAGAGTGAGATCCCCAGAAATTATCACATTGATAATAAGGCACTAAGCACACAATCAGTTGTGAGGGACTTGGGCACCCAGGTTGATAGCAAACTGACTTTTTTCCATTGTATGGAAAGCTTTCTACATGGCCCACCTCATTAGTAAGGGTATCTCATCCAGGTGGTCATAACATCCCTGTAGTCTTCCCTTATAAGACCCATTATTGGGTATAATGCCCCTTTCGGCATGTACTTCACAAAGCACATGCAGCAGCTGGAGAGACCACAGAGGTTCCTCACCTGGAGAATCTAGGGCCTCAAATATCTACCCTACACAGATAGGCTAAAAGCCCTGTCCCTCTACTACAGACTTCTCAGAGGTGACCTCTGTCTGGCATGCAAAGCAATCTCAGACCCCACCCTGGTGGGACTGCTACATATCCGCAAGTCAAGCTTCACTCAAGTAACCCGCACGCACGACCTCAACCTGGTCTGTGACATCAATAGGACTTGCTGATGGGACAGATTTGTGTCCCAGAGACTCCCCCTTTTGTGGAATAGACTCCCTTTCCACATAAAGCAGAGTACCTCATTAAAACTTTTTAAGTGCAACTTAGATAACTGGATGGGGAACAGAAAATACACCCTTGGGATTCCACCTGTGTCTTTGCTGGACAGGGACATCTGGTGCTGACTTGTTGGAACATGGGCTAAGGCTTGTAAGGACCTCAGGGCCAATAGCCTAGTACCTTCCTATGATCTTATGATCCTATATGTTACACATGCAATGCCCTACTCCTCCTAGCACAGCTGGAACTGCCTCACATCATCACATCTCTCTCCCCTTTGAAGACGCAAACTAGTTTTTCAAGTGACCCTGGAGAAACATTGCTTGACAGAAATGAGCCTGTCTGGAAACACATTAACCTATACTCTGTCTTGGCAGCCCATCTGCACTGGCACTGCTGACCCCACTACTGTGCTGCACTGTCATGTCATATGCCTGCAACCCTAGGCTCCACCTTAATAACATGGCATTTTGCTGGCTGGCTCAATGTAGCAAGCTTAAGGGATTGTGGTCTGTAACCACAGTGAATTTCCTCCTATACAGACAGAGCTGACATTTTGGCAGTGCCCATACTATGGCTAAACTTTCTTTTTCTACAGCTGTATAGCATTCCTCCCTGGGTTGGAGTCTACTGCTGAGATATACAACAGGGTGCTCTTCTCCCTCTGAGGAAACTTGGCTGAGTATTGCCCTCACACCATGATTTGTAGCATCCACCTGCACAACAAATTATTTTCTGTAATGTGGACTGGCTAGTTTAAGCTTTTGGAATGCCTGCTTGCAAGCTGGGGTCAACACAACCTTATCTAGCCTGTTTTTCCATGTCAGGTCTATGAGGGTTGCAGCTAATGCACTATAATTGGGAACAAACTTTCTGTAGTATGCTGCTGTCCCCAAGAATGCCCTCACCTGCTTTTTGGTAACAGGGACAGGCCATGCCTGAATGTCTTCCACTTTGGCAGGTTCTGGCCTGATCTTACCACTCTCCACTCTATGTCCCAGGTAGGAGACCTCTGGCATACCCACCTGACACTTACTGGGCTTAATGGTCAACCCTGCCCTTTGCAGTCTGCCCAGTACCTCCCTGACATGCTGAAGGTGCACTTGCCAGGAATGCTGTAGATGACAATATCATCCAGGTAAGCAAGGGTATAACCTCTTGCTCCTACTAGGATATGATCTACCAGCCTCTGGAAGGTCGCTGGGGCATTTTTCATCCCAAAGGGCATCTTTGTGAACTAGTATAATGCAAAAGAAGTTCATAGGTTCATAGATTCATAGGTAGGTACTAGGCTATCCACCTGAGGGCATTTATAAGCCTAGCCAGAGTGTGTCGGCTTTCCCCACCCCATTGATTAATTAAGCGATCCTCTGTCAAGCAGAGCCAATGAAGTGATCTCACGGGTGTATTTTCTGTTTCTCATCCACTCGTCAAGGTTTCTCTTGAAGAGTGTTAGTGAGGGGCTCTGCCCAATATAGTTTGGAACTTTGTTCCCAAGCATGGGGAGTCTCTGTGACAGGAATCTATCCCTCCAGCATGTTCTATTTGTTGTTGTGGTGAGGTTTAGCTCACTAGAGCGTGTGGCTCACAGTGACTTAGATTTCTTTAGGTGGAGCATGTCCATCAATTCTGAGTTGGACATGGCTTTGTAAGTCAGGAAGAGATCACCTCTGATTAAGCGATATGCCACTGAGTACAGCTGGAGTTTTTTCAGTCGGGCTGCATAGGACATATGTTTGAGGCCAGTAATCCTCTTGGTGAGGTACTTTTGTGGTCTTTCCAGCATTTGGAAGTGTCTTGTGAGGTACATCCCAAATGGGTCATTGTAGTCTATGATGGGTCTGATGAGTGACGAGTAGAGGGCACTATAACTTCTTTATTTCTAGATGCAAACCCTTTAGTAATTAGATGGGCCACATAGAAGGATTTCCTAACTACTTTGGCAATATGATTGTCAAAGGAGAGTTACTATCTACCTGGATCCCCAGATCTCTTATTACCTATTCTGTATTAAGGGGGCTGCCACCTATGTGGTAATTTGTGGGTGTTTTGTTTTTCCCAAATGGGATGACTATGCATTATTTGGCATTTAGCTTGAGGCCATGACTTTGACACCAGGTGTCCGTCTCAGTAAGGCCCTTTTGGAGGATGTCCATGTCAGCTGGAGAGAGTCAATTATGGCTCCCAGATTGCAGTCATCGGCGAACTTGTTTAGCCATAGTCCTCCTGTGTTTGCCTGTATTTCTGAGAAGTATATGCCGAACAGTAGGGGTCCCAGGAACGAGCCTTGCAGGACACCACTTTTGACTGGTTTAAAGTCGGACCTGGAGCCCGCTATTCTTACCATGTGAGTTCTGTCTGTAAGCCAGTTGGCAACCCATCTTGTGACGTAGGGGTTTATGTTCAGGCTGGTGAGTTTTTCTGTAATACCTGAGTGGGGACTGGTGTCGAAAGCCTTGGCGAGGTCAAGGTAGGCTGTGTGAACCACCTTTCCCTTGTCTATGGCCTTGGTGACTGCCTTGAAGAAGTCAACCAGGTTTAGTAGGCATGATCTGCCCTTAACAAAGCCGAACTGGGTCAGGTCAAGTGTTTGGAGGTTCCCAATGTCCTTGTTAATGAGTTCCATGATGATGCTCTCCATAGCCTTGCAGACCAGGCTAGTCAGGCTTATAGGGCAATAGTTACCAGGGTCAGTTGTGGCCCCTCCTTTGTGGAGAGGAATAACCATTGCTGTGTGCCATTCTATGGGCATGTAGCCTGTGGAGAGGCTCAGGCTGGACAGTGTGTTTAGGTGGAGGTTAGCTTGTTCTGTAGTTCATGCAAGACGCAGCCTGGGACACCATCTGGCCCCACTGACACTGTGTTTTTGGCTTTTGAAGGGGCTGTTGTCACCTGTGCATCTGTGATTTCTGGGACACTACACTTTTCTGATATTGTTGTGGGCCCTTTTGGGGGTGAGAGGGGGGTGAAGTTTGCACTGAATCTATCTGCCAGGATATTGGCAATACCAGTAGGTTCAGTATATTTTGTGCTATTTTGCACTAGTTCAGTGCATATCTGCAAGTTGTCACTTAGATTCTTAACATAGCTAAAGAAGACTTTGTGGTTATCTTTTGAATCCTTGCCTATTTTTTCTTTTGAAGTTAGCCATGGATGATTTTATGAGGGACTTTAGTTTCTTACTGATACTGATCAGGGATGTCTTTCTTTCTTGGGATTTGCTTTTTTCTGAACTAGTTTCCTCCTTCTATTGTATAGCCTGTTTATGGCAGGGGCCCACCAAACTGGTTTCCTTCTCTTAAAGGAGTGAGTTTTGGTTTTGCTAGGGATGGCATGAGCCATGCCTCCTTGTAGGTACTCATAGAGTGCATTTGTAAAGGTTTCTGCATCTTGGGCAGCGTTATCCTTTAGCGTGGGGGCTGTGAAACTTACCACCTCTGTCTTAAGTAAGGTGAAGTTTGCTTTAGAAAAGTTTTTTACTGTGGTTTCCTTAGTTGGGGGTGGTGGTGGGGTGTGGACATCCAGAGTGATTACTTTATGGTCTGATCTAACCAGTGAAGGGTTGACCTCCGGTGTAGAACACCTGTCGCTCATGTTGGTGATGACCAGGTCCAATATGTTTTCACCTCTGGTAGTGGAGTTTACCAGCTGATCCAGGGCATTTGAGATGATGAATTCCAGGAAGCGCTGGGCCTGGGAGTTTGTGCTCAGGTAATTTTCCCAGTGAACGGTAGGGTAATTGAAATCGCCCAATGTCAGGGTGTTCGGTAGGACCTTCCTGCTTTCCAGTGTCTCCAGAAAAGTGGAGTAGTGGTCCTGAGTCATGGAGGGTGATCTGTAGCAGGCCACAATTTGCATTGCAGATTTGCCCGATGTCAGTTGCACATGGATGATCTCAGAAGTATCATGCTGCGCCACTAACCTGGAGGTGTAGGTATCCTTGATGAATATGGATACACCCCCTCCTTTTGTGTTTCGGTCTGTGTTCTGTGGTCAAAACATGTGGTATGAGTTGTAGCCAGGTAGTGCTGGGGTGCTCTCTAAAGCCTTGAACCAGGTTTCAGTTACCGCACAGATGACGATGTTCTCCGTACTGAGGAGTGCTTCGAGCATGTGCATTTTGAGATTTAAACTCCTGGCGTTGAGTAGCATAACCCTCAGTTTTTTGTTAATTGTGCTGTTTATGGAGGTGGGTTTGACTTTTGAGCCTTGCCTAAAAAAGGCACTATGGGGGCAGCAAGAGCCTTGGCCAGTATTCGAAAGCCTAGGGGTGACAGGTGCAAGCCGTCTCTTGCGAAGCAATGCGGCTTGTCGAGTATGTCGTCCCAGGCTGACAGACACTGGATCCCCTTTGAATGACACCAGAAGCTTAGCCAATTGTTGAAATTGATCATTTTTTCTTTATACTGAGGTATAATGACTGACCTCTCTCTAGTGGTAGGAGTCAAGGGCACCTGCCGGTGGCCCTTGGTCAAATCAATAGTGGTCAGATACTTAGCCCCACCCAGCTGTTCTAAGGTTTCATCTGTCCTAGGCACGGGGTAAGCATCTGACTCTGTCTGACTGTTTAGTTTTCTGTAGTCCACACAGAACCTGATGCTGCCATCCTTATTTAGTACCAGCACCACTGGGGAGGCCCATGGACTGCTGGACTCCTGGATTACTCCCAGTTCTAACATTTCCTGTATCTCCTCCCTCATAGTCTGTCTGACTCGCTCAGTCACCCTGTAAGGGGACTGCCTGATAGGGCTTTGGGGTCCTGTATCCACATGGTGCTGCACCAGGTGGGTGCACTCAGATTTCCCAGTGAACATGTCCCCAAACACCTGTAACGCTGCATGGATTTCTCGAATGTGAGTAGGGGATAGCTGCTGGGACATTGTTACCCCTTCCACTGAGATGTCAATCTGAGCCGTACTGAGGAGATCAGTCACATAAAACACTAAATCCCAAAGGGAATAAAGATTTTCCAAAACCAAAAAACTCAAGTCAGGAAGCAAATGGATTAAGCTGCTCTTTCTTTACTACACTTCTTCTGGTACCTCGGCTAACAAGCCTTCAATGAATAAAAAGATAAAACTTTGCAGCCTTTTTATATCCCATCAATTAAATGTGCTGCCCATGGGGGAAATATGGACAGTTTTTGCTTCAGTATTCTGGCCCAACCTTTAGGATATCATAATATGGGTGGGGGGGGGGGGGGTTAGATGTAGGCTACTGAAGTTGGAAACAAAACTTATTGTGAACCTGGGAACTTTATATCCACATGGGTTAAATTTAGAAATAAATTGGGATGTTTAAGTAAATCATGTAAAAGTATGTGTTTGTTAGAGTGTATATAGGCAATTGCAGTAAATGGTTGGGGTGACGTTAGTATGAAATAAAAGGTAGAAAGTGCAATATAGGATAGTTGTAGTTAAGCATTTAGGTAATTAAAATTTAAATTATTGAGTTGAGTTTACTATGAAATTAATGATAAAATGTTTAATAAGTTTATAATGGATTTGTGAATATTTTATGGTACAACTGTGTAGTGCATTTGTATGATACATTTGATAGTTTCTTTCTTTCACTTATGGGGGGTTACACCTTTTTTGGGTGGAAAGCTTGTAGTAATTAGGATTGTATTAAATGGAATGTATTAGCACATTTAATTGATGGGATATAAAAAGGCTGCAAAGTTTTATCTTTTTATTCCTTGAAGGCTTGTTAGTTGTGAGGTACCAGAAGACGTGTAGTAAAGAAAGAGCAGCTTAATCCATTTGATTCCTGACTTGAGTTTTTTGGTTGAGGAGATCAGTCACCAGATCCTCCTCAGACTCCTCCTGTCACCCACTGCAAATACTCAGCACAAAGGTCTCCCTGTCATGGCAAGGCTTCATCATGTTAACAATGTACAGTCTGTGCCCCTGACTTCCGCCTAGCAGTTTTAACATGTTGTTAACATAACTGACTTTCCTTACCACTTTGCCCAAGCTGCCTGCAGCTTATTATGTCTGACAGGAATGAGCACCATAACCTGCTGTCCTACAGCATACTCTTGGGCTAAAGCATTCCTGTCATACCAGAACGTTTCTGTGGTGGGCTCCTGCCAGGTTCTCCTGGGCTAAGCCCATGAGCTTCCTAAGCCTTGTCCTGAGGCTTAGGACTATGTCACAACTGACTCCTTGTAGGATTTACACTCACCCTCCCACTTATCACAAATCAGATCCAAGGGCCCCCTCACCCTATGCCCATACAGCAACTCAAAGGGTGAAAAACGTGTGGATTCCTGGGTTACCTCTCTGTATGCAAACAGCAGTTGAGGCAAATATTTGTCCCTCTCTCTCTTAAACTGGTTTGCAAATGCCCTTAGCATGGTCTTCAGTGTAGAGTTTAACCTCTGCACAAGACCATTAGTCTGGGGGTAATAGGGGTAGTCTTTAGGTGTGTCGCCCCACAGTGCTCCCACAAAGAAGCCATCAGGTCTGACATTAAATTGGTACCTCTTTCACTCAGTATTTCTCTTGGGAAGCCTACCCATGACAACCCACTCACACACCTATGAAAATAAGTGCTTAGCTCAGCAATATAATCACATGCACTTAAAACATTGCAATAAACATTGTTTAACCTTGTCATAATTTAAACAATCGGTATCAGACAATTCAGAAACAGCAGTTACAGCTTTACCATAGAGTAAGGTGGTCAGGAAATGTACCCAGAGCCCTTGGTCAACATCATACTGTTTACACACTCTTTCAAATATATAAGCAAAACTATCAAAATTATAACCTTCTGTATACTGTAGAAGAAATTTACTGACCTGTATTGCTTCTGGGGTTCAGTTATTCCCTTCCCCATTGCCTCTATGTTCCTGTTAAAGAGTCAGCATGTCTCTCTCATGTTGATGCCGTATCTCATTTTCTTTGTCCTCCAAATGCCACAATCTCTCTGCTGATTCTAATTCCATATGTTTTGCTCCAGTTTAAGTTTAACACCAGATGTTTTTTTAAGTTCTCTGAGGAAAAGGTGAACTGTCTTGTTTCTGGAGGTTCTACATCCCAAACACCAGAATGGCTGTCTTCCTGGCTGTTGGTCGGAGCTGCAGCTGTGACTAGGCTGAAATAATTTATTTTTAGTCAAGCTGGCATGCACCAGTCCTTTGGATTTGCACACCTTCGCCAACTGATTCACTGCCAGCTTGCCATAATCCTCTGCTGATATCTTTGTATGCTTTCCGTAACTAAACTAAACTAAAAAAATAAATAAATAAAACTGTTGCGAAAAATCAGACTATGTATGTTTACTTTATGGCTGTTGAGTGTACACACACCTTTAGTGACGACTGCTTACAGGTTACAGAAGTTCAATTAATATCCCACGGCTGCTCACCAATATGTGACATCCCTCCTCTGGCCCAGTGATCAAGGAGCCTCAATCATCACCAGTGGCAAATGTTGATTGTGAGAAAAATAGACACATGCAGTATTTTCAGATGCAGCACTCTGCACCAAGTACAATTTCTCTTAAGAGCACACAGACAACGAACATTCCAGTCCTGGGGCTGGTCTGTCTCTCCAGGCCCTAAATAAGACTCCACATTGACCACAATAGAGCTGATTCCTTAGCCAGGTGTTCAAAGCCAAGTTCTCCACCATCCTTTCTATGAAATCAGCGATCTCAGTGTTTCTATTCAAAGTACCTGACACACACACACTCACTTTTGAGATTTGATTTTCACAAACACATACCTGTGAAAGGGTAGCATAGCTTACCTGCTCTGCCACCTCCACCCAGACTATAAGGTAGATTTGCTGCCACCAGAGCATCAGAAGCCAGCTACTTTAAGGCTTTTACCAGGATACCCAATTACACTTATTAAAATTAATATTTATACAAATGGTAGTGTTTAACCAAGCAGCAAGACTTTCAGGAACTTGGAGCCACACTGCCACTAAATAAATGCAAGTACTCTCAAAGGTTAAATATTTTCTAAAAGACCAGCCACAATGAAAGGCTTAGATATATTTAATAATAAATAATAAAAAAAAACATGGAAATACTAAATATCTATTTACAAAAACACCAGAGTTTCAAGCACAGGAAATATCAAAAAAGCAACACTAATGGAAATACTCAGACAAATACAGAAAAAACTACACTTAACTAATCTCACTATATTTTTCTAACTGCCTGAAGAATTACTGTTCCCTAGTTACTTTAAAGCAAGGCAAGATGACCGTGTATGAGTGCCTTGTCAGATCCAACAACAGAGTGCTCACCTCATATCTCTCACTAGTATTCAAATACAATTTTAGTGCTGGCTACAGAATGACATCACGTCTGGTCATCTGATTCTGTGGTTCTCACACTACCCCCTCACTAGAAATTGATCCAAGATCTGGCACTGATGTGTTACAATGCACACATAGAATTTTTTTTAAGGTTTATTACAACATCTGGAAACTGTAAAACAATTCCATCACTTTCATCATTCCTGCAGAAACTAACAAGCCATTCTCTGGTGCCCTAGGGTAGCAATTAGTTCACCACTAAGGACAGTAGAGCAGGATCCCAGCCGAGGCTCTTTAGAGACACCGTGTATCTGGCTGCATTTAGACCTATGACATAAAATCTTTGTGGCCTAAACCAAGCCATTTAATTTCAGGCTATTTTTCTTAAGGTAGCCCTTTCCCTTCCAGGATCCTCTGTTAAAATATTTACATTTCAGCAGTTACAACAATACAGCCCGGCATACATGTATATTTTTTTGTGTCCAGCAGGACCCACTGTTGGTAGATTTTTAACACAAGCAACTTTACAAATACATTTTCAACACAAGCATCTGTACAAATCAGTTTGATATTCAAATGACATATAATTCTTTACAAAACTCCAGGTAGCTGTGCTGGTATATGTTACACATGCACTGCCCTACTCCTCCTGGTGCAGCTGGCACTACTTCACATCATCACATGCTATCTAACTTATGGAAAAAAAATCACTGAAGTCTATTTATGGTATAAAAATACCTATGCAAGTACTTCATGCAAAAACCCTAAAACTTCTAGATTTCGTTGCATACTCAGGAACCATACAAAATGTGTATATTGCCTTTCCATTCTCATTCCCTATCTTTTCTAACATCTTCTGATTGATTTTTACAGCTATCCTGCCTTAATTTATGTACCTTATTAATTGTCCCTTTTAAACTGCACCTTTGTTCCAGATTCAACTATGAACATAACCATATCTGGTCTTTCATTTAACACTCCCCTATTCTTTTGTGTTTGCCTATATTCTGTTATCAATACCTGGTTTAGAAAGCAGTTTCCAATCTGCAGTTCAAATTTCTTCTTGACTTCATCCCAGTCTATGGCTTTTCCCTCCTTAATTATTTGCTCACAGTGCCTTGGTTTCTTTGCTAATTTTCTCCGATAATTTCCAGTTTTCATCTTGACTATTTTCCATTTCTCCTACTTGAAGTAATTATAACTGGCAAAATCTACTTTCCTCATTTCAGTCTCCAAGTTGGCTTACTTCTAAAAAATACTTTGTTACTTTTGTAAATTAACATTCTGCATGGTTGTTACTGTTCTCATTAATGGCCTGCATAAAAATGCATACCCCTCTCTCCTTATTTTCTGCACCTCTCCCATAGTTTCAACATAATTTATTTCCACTCTGACTTGTAGTTTTGTTTGTGTTATGTATATGAGCCTTAACTGTATAGCTCCAAAGAATGCCTTCGACTTCAACTCTGGAAAACCTAAACCACACCTTGTTCTGTGGAGAGAAACAAACAATCACACTGAACACTTTCCCTGTTTCCCTCCCACAGTAAATTCTTTCAATTCTTTATTAATTATGTTCCACTGTGTCTCTTCTGGTTAATAAAAATATGTCGGACCTGTGTATAATATTAAAAGGTCTAAAATTATTTTCACTGCTTGTACTTTATTACTCATAACCATAGTCAAGAACTTACAATTCCTAATTTTTGCATTATCTTTTGTTTAGTCTTCTCAATTTTTTTTATCATCTTTGGTTTAATTTCTCCCCACATTTCCTTAGCTGCCATAATAGACTACTTCTTAATACAAGCACTAAAATGCTTCATCCTATCATGTCCCCATAAATATGAGTATTGCTAATACAATTCATGTGTGGGGACTTTGTTTGCCGCTATAGCTTTTGTTTTTTCCTTCTTTTAATTTATATAATGAAAAACTTAAAACTGTCTCAAAATAGTCAATAGCACTGAAATATACTTTTCTGGACTTGCCAAGTGCAAAATAGTATTATCTGCAATAAAACTATTTTTTCTTGAGGACAATTCCAGTTATACCTTTGAATTTGTAAGTCCCTTTTTTCCAATGTCTCTAAGTATAAGGCAAATAACAAAGAGAAAGGTGATGCCCCTGCCTGGTTTCCCTGTTCAAACATACCTTGTCAGAGAGGGCTTCTCCCGCCTTGAATCTTGCATCTGACCCTTCCTGTGTTTTCCTAATTAGTCTCATTATTCTGATAGAAAATACAAATGCTGCCATTGCCTTACATATAACATCCCAGCTAAGTCTATCAAATGCCTTCTCCACTTCAAGACACACCAACAATAATGGGTGTTCTTGCACTGTGCTTTCCCCTGGATTACCGTCAATCTGCTGACATTGCAAAATGTTTGCCTCTTCCCTGCAAAACTACATTGATCCATATATGTTAGCTTTGGCAACACTTCAGCCATTCTAGACATGCTTCAAAATTGAAATTGGTTTATATGATGTTGGGTTTAAAGGGTCTTTGTAGTCTGTGAGTAGTACAACCACCACAGCTTTCTTCCAAAATTCTGGTTATGTCCCTCATTTTAAAATATTGTTAAAAAAGTCTAAAAGATCTTTATGACATTCTTCAGTCCTAACTTCTAAACAGCCACAGGAATACCATATGTTCCATGAAACTTCAGTGATAGAATACCTGTGCAAACACTTAAGAAAAAAATCATAAACCTTCTGGACCTTGTTGCATACTTGGGAGTCATACATATGTCATTTCATTGCTCCTTTGTAAAATGCTTTCCAGTTTCTCACCCCAATCTTTTCTAACCTCCCCTGACTTCATTCTTAGAGTTATCATGTAATATTTTATGTGACCTACTAATTATCCCATTCTAACAGCAGCTTCTGTTCTAGACTTGACTAAAAACTCTAGCAGAGCAGGTCTTTAAATTAGGCCTCTTGTAGTCATTTCTATAACCTGCTATCAATCCCTGACAGGAAAGGTGGGCTCTAACCTGCAATCCAAACTACTTCTTGACCTCAGGCAACTCTCTTACCTTTCCTTCTCTAGTTATTTGCTCCCAATACCTTGGGTTCTTTGCCAGTTTTTTCCAGTAAATTCCAATACCCTCTTCCTTATTTTCCATACCCCTACTAGCAGTCATCCCTATTGGCAAAATCTCTTTTGCCATTCCTGTGTTGGCTTAATTCTGAGAAACTGCAAACTAGGGGCTATAATTGACTCTCCAGCTTACACAGACATCCTCCAAAAGGGTCTCACTGAGACAGATACCTGGTGTCAAAACCATGGCCTCAAGCTAAATGCCAAAAAGTGCATAGTCATCCCCTTTGGAAAAAATAAAGTACCCACAAACTACCACATAGGTGGTAGCCCCCTAATTATGGAAGACGTAATAAGGGATCTGGGGACCCAAGTAGATAGTAACCTCTCCTTTGATAATCACATTGCCAACATGGTTAGAAAATCCTTCTATGTGGCCCACCTAATCACCAAAGGGGTTTTGCATCCAGATCAAAAGAGGTCATTGGGCCCCTCTATGCATCACTCATCAGACCCATCATAGAGTACAATGCCCTATTTGGGATGTACCTTACAAGACACCTGCAACAACCGGAAAGACCACAGAAGTACCTCACCAAGAGGATCACTGGCATCAAGCAGATGCCCTATGCAGCTCGACTGAAGAAACTCCAGCTGTACTTGGTTGCATACCGCTTACTCAGAGGTGATCTCTGCCTGACATACAAGGCCATGTCCAACCCAGAATTGATGGACATGCTCCACCTAAAGAAAACCATATCCCCTCGAGCCACAAGTTCCAGTGATCTAAACCTCACCACAACAATAAATAGGACATGTTGGAGGGATAGATTCCTGTCCCAGAGACTTCCCATGCTCTGGAACAAGATTCCAATCTATATTAGGCAGAGCTCCTCGCTATCCCTCTTCAAGAGAAACCTTGACGAGTGGATGGGAAACAGAATGTTTACCCCAGGGATCACTTCAATGGCTCTGCTAGACGGAGGTACAGGGAACTAATCTAAGGGTGCGGTGAAAGCTAACACATTCTGGCTAGGCTTATAAATGCCTTCGGGCAGATAGCCTAGTACCTACCTATGAACCTACCTACCTATGAACTTTCTGCAACTTTATGACTATACTATTCTGTATGGTGGTTCTTATTCTCCTTAAAGATTTGCATCTAAAATCACACTCTCTCCTTATTTCTTGATCTCCACCCCTATGTAATCATCATTATTCCTTTCCACTTTGAATTATAACCTTCTGCATGTATTATGGATGTAACAATGTGAAGTATTTCCAGCTATGCCAGGAGACGTAGGGCAGTGGATGTGTAACATATGCCAGCACAGCTAGCTGGAATTTTATAAAGAATTATATGTTATTTGTGTATCAAACTGATTTGTACAGATGCTTGTTTTGAAAATAGATTTGTAAAGTTGCTTGTATTAAAAGTGTACCAACAGCGGGTCCTGACTGTATTGCAACTGAATTAAATATGTATCTATATATATATATATATATATATATATATATATATATATATATATGTTAACAGGGGATACTGGAAGATAAGTGGTTAAGCTCAGCTCCAGCTAACTTTGGAAAATATTAAGAAATTAAATTATTGTGCCTAGGCCATAAAGATATTGTCTCACAATTTTGAATGAAGCCAGAGATGCAATGTCTGTAAGAAGCATAGCTTGTTAGTCTCTGCAGAAGGAGTAGAAGTTTGTAATCGTTTTATGACTTCCAAAAGCTGAAGCAGGTCTGAGCAAAACTCTTCTGTGTGTATTATTGACATGTATGTGCTAAATCCTGGTAGTTTCTAGCAATGGCAGGTTGCATGGGAATCAAAAATCAGATGACCAGATGTATGTGATGTCATTCTGCACATAAATAATGTTTTAATATTAGGTGAGAGAGAAGTCTCAGGGCAGTCTGTTTTCTTGGAACCTGACATAGAAGGATCCCTCACCTACTTCATCTTGCCTTGCTCTATTAAGTAGGAAAATTAATTCTCTAGATCAGAAATACCCCTTCGAATTGGGTAATCCCAAACCGTCTTGCTCAATTGGAAGAATCAGCTTATCCCAATTGACTCTTGCTGTCTTCCCCTCTCAGATAAAATCCTTCAGCTCTTTATTAATTGCTATCCACAATTTCTCCTCTGGTTGATAAAAATATGCCTGACCTGTGTATAAAACTAAAGGCACTAAAAACATTTTAACTGTGTGTATCTTGTTATCCATATCCATTGTTCAATTGGAAGAATCTGCTTATCCCAATTGACTCTTGCTGTCTTCCCCTCCCAGATAAAATCTTTTGGCTCTTTATTAATTCCTATCCACAATTTCTCCTCTGGTTGATAAAAATATGCCTGACCTGTGCATAAAACTAAAGGCACTAAAACATTTTAACTGTGTGTATCTTGTTATCCATATCCGTATAACAGAGCTTCCAATTTCTCAGTTTTTGTATTATCTTTTTAGTTTCTTCCCACCTATCCTTAGCTACCACACTGGAATTCATTTTAATCCACACTCCTAAGTACTTCATTTTATCACATCCCCAAAAATATGGGTATTGATAAACTGATTTTTGTGTAGGCACATACAAATATGGGTATTGATAAACTGATGTTTGTGTAGGTACCTAATTTACAGATACTGCCTTTGTTTTAGCTTACATAATTTACAGCTATTGCCTTTGTTTTAGCTTCATTAATTTTGTATCCCAAAAAATGTTAAACTAACTCAAAATGTCCCACAACACTAAAATATCCTTTTCTGTTTTTATCAAATATAAAATAATATAATCTGCAAATACAGCCAGATTTTCTTGACTACCATACCAATTATATCCTTGAATTTCTGAGTGTCTTATTTATTTTTTTTTTTTTGCTAATGGTTCTCAATATAGTGCAAATAACAAAAAGGAAAGAGGACACCCCTGCCTGGCTCCTCTACTCAAACAGATGTTATCTAAGAGGAGCCCACCCATTTTTTTAATTTTCACCTCCAATTCCTCATATATTCTCCTAATCAACCTAATATTTTATCAGAGAATGCAAATACTTCCATTTCCCCACCCATAAACTCCTAGATTACTCTGTTAAATACTTTTGCTGCATCAAGACCCACTAACAACAGTTGTATTTTCTTATATGCAGCTTCCCTCTGCATTATCAATGTTCTATTAATGTTGTCAAATGTTTGCCTCCCCTCCACAAAACCACATTGATCCAATATCTATCAATTTTGGCATCACCTTTGCCATTATTGAGCCATGATATAATCATGGTTTAGGATTGAAATTGGCTTGTATGAAGCTGGTTCTGATGGGCCTTTACCCTCTTAAGGTATTACAGCCAACACCATTTTCTTCCAGGATATTGGTGCTTCTCCTCCTTTTAAAATACTGTTAAACAAAATCTTCCAGATCTTCATCATTTTTTCCTCCTAGCTTCCAAACTTCCACAAGAGTATCATCTATTCCTGGGGACTTTCCTGTGGATTGGTTATACACCATTTTTATCTCATCTCCTCCTATCCTGTTAGTAATTCAACCTTATCTACCACTAACCTTCTCATATATTTCCATTTGTACTTTTTCTTGATATCCATATTTCTCTGCTTTATACACATCTTTCATAAAATTTCCGAAATATTTCTAATACTTCTGCAGGATCCCTTGTTATCTTCCTTGCTATAGGCTCCCTATGCTTGGTAACAATCCTTTCTACTTTTTGTTGCCTGAGTCATTGCACTAAATGTTTTTGTGCTCTAGAGTTATTATCAAAAAACAGTTGCTTAACAGCAATCTTTCTAAACTCATGCATCTTATTGAGGTAATCCCTTATTTTCTGTTTAGCATTCTGCAGTTGCTCCTCTTCTTTTTCTGTGAGATTCTCCCTATTTTGTAATACTTTAACATTTGTCAGTCCCTCTGAATAATTCTTGTTACTTCTTAACCATATCACTCTTTCTTTTATTTCCACCCTATTTTTAAACCCCACTTTAATTTTATCCCAATCCCTAGCTATATTTTCAGAAGAAATTTCTATCTTCTCTAATAGCGCCTGAATAATTTTCACTACCCATTCTTTAAATTCCTCTCTTTTCAACAGATAGGTGGGAAAGCACCACTGTCTCATTTGTATTTCATTACCCTGTGTTTTTATTTAAATTATTGGCACATGATCCGAAATAGTTATTGGGTGGGTATCAAGACATTCAATTAAAGGAACATATTCCTGTGAAATGTAAATTCTGTCTAGCCTAGCCCAGTGTTTGTATCTTAGGGAATAATACAAAAATTCACTCCATATTCCCACTACTGAATTGACATCTTCCATTCCAAATACTTTCATAAATTTCTTCAAGAATCTACCCTCCTTTGTTATATTTTTGCTTCTGGGCCCCCCAGACACATCTTAACTGCTACAAATCAAATTCAAGTCCCCACACAGGTTCATAGGTAGGTACTAGACTATCGGCCCAAGGGCCTAAGTAAGCCTAGCCAACAAGGTTCCCTGGCTTATGTCAGCCAAGAAAGTTAATTTCCTGTGCTCCTGTCAAGCAGAGCCACAGAAGTGATCCCCGAGGTGTATATCCTATTTCCCATCCACTCATCAAGATTTTTCTTGAAGAGTGCTAATAAGGAACTTTGCTTGCCATAGATGGGTAGCTTGTTCCAGAGTATAGGAAGTCTCTGGGACAGGAAACTATCCCTCCAGCATGTCCTGTTTATTGTGGTGACAAGGTTTAGGTCCCCAGAGCATGTAGCTCAGAGGGATTGGGATTTCTTTAGGTGTAGCATGTCCAACATCTCTGGGTTTAACATAGCTTTATATGTTAGACAGAGATCTCCTCGGAGTAGGCAATATGCTACAGAGTAAAGCTGGAGTTTTTTTGAGATGGTCAGTGTAGAGCATCTGTTTGAGGCCAGTAATCTTCTTTGAGAGGTACTTCTGTGGCCTTTCCAGCTGCTGCAGATGTCTTGTGAGGTACATTGCAAAAGGGGCATTATACTCTATAATGGGTCTAATGAGTGCCAAGTAGAGGGGAATAATGACCTCTTTTTTCCTGGATGAGAACCCTTTTTTGATGAGGTGTGCCACATAGGATTTCCTGACTACTGTGGAGATGTGATTATCAAAGGAGAGACTACTGTCCACCTGGGTCCTAAGGTCTCTTATCACACATTCGGCATTAAGTAGACTGCCGTTTATGTGGTAGTTCATGGGTACAGAGTTTTTACCAAAGGGGATGACAATGCACTTTTTGGCATTGAGCTTGAGGCCATGCCTCTGACATCAGTCATCTGTCTCAGTGAGGCCCTTCTGTAGGATGTCTACATCATTTGGGGACTCGACTATGGCTCCTAGTTTGCAGTCATCTAAGAACTTCATTAGCCAGAGGCCTTCTGTGTTAGCCTGTACTTCAGAGAAGTAGATACCAAACAGGAGAGGTCCCAGGACTGAACCCTGTGGTACTCCACTTGTCACTGGCTTGAAGTCAGATTTGGAGTCTGCAACTTTTACAGTGTGGGTTCTGTTAGTGAGCCAGTTGACAACCCATCTTGTGATGTAGGGATTTATACCTAGTTTAGTGAGTTTAGCTATAATTCCAGAATGGGGGATGGTGTTGAAAGCCTAGGCGAGGTCAAGATAGGCTGTGTGAACCACTTTACCCTCGTCTGCGGCTTTGGTGACTGCCTCAAAGAAGTCGATCTGGTTCAGAAGACATGATCTGTCTTTCACAAACCCAAATTGGGTGGGGTCCAGAGTTTGGAGGTTACCAATATCTTTGTTTATGAGTTCCATGATGATACGTTTCATTGCCTTGTTGACCAGGCTCATCAGGCTAATAGGGTGATAGTTCCCAGGATCAGTGGTGGCTCTCCCTTTGTGGAGTGGGATAACTGTTGCTGTGTGCTATTCAGTGGGCACAAAGCCTGATGTGAGACTATGATTATTAAATGAAAGCAGTCCCATTTTCAAAATGTCTCTGAGCATTAATAATGACTAAATGTGCCTTTTGACCACATAAAATAATGAGTCGCAGGTTCTTCCACCAGAGTAACATGAAAGCACTACTGAGCCTTCGGTCTGAATTCTTCACCTCCATAAGCAACAAATTTCATACACCTTACCAAATCAAGCCTTTCACTTTTACAGACTGTGGCAAATGTTTCTGCTGACATAGAATTGCACTTGGAACCTGTGTCAAGTTTTAAGCTCTGTGGGTTTGCCATTTATCCGAATGGTACAAAATACTTCATTCTTTGCCCTTAATCCTATTGCACTGACCATTTCATGAAGCACTGACACACGATCAAGATAAAGAGTAGAACTGCCACAGTCTCACTGATCAACTCGTTTCTTAAAATATTCCCTTTTAATAAAAGAATGTGGGCCTTTCAATTTACAAAATATTTTGAAATTATTCCATTTATTACATTTGTGGCATGGTTGACCAAAAGCTAAACACTTTTCCCTTTTACATTCATGACTTCCACCACAGTTATGACAGCTGGCAATGAAACTGGATTGGGGTCTATACTTTGAGTTTGCTAACTCACTCTTAGACTTCACTGAGGCTGTGTGAAGTCTGGAATGTGCTAGAAAGTTCTGGGGTTTACCAGTGAGCGCTGCAGGGGTTGCAGTTGTTGACACATACTTGGGCCTGTTTCTTCCAATAATGTGCTACATAATATCAACATGAGCTTTATCACTGTGCCTTCTAGAGTTATTCTCATTTGTAAGCATATTTGCGTGCTTTTCTGTGAGCTCGCATGTCTGACAAATCTCAATGGCCTTATTCAAATTTAAATCACTATCACGAAGCAAAACCTTCCTCATAGTATCATTTTTTATACCACACAGAAGTCTGTCCTTTATCAACTCATCCCTTAAGTCACCAAATCTGCATGTTTTAGCCTTATTTCTCAGGCCAGTTATATACAATATGCTGCAAAAGTTTCACCAAATGTTTGATCCCTTGTGTAAAATAAGTGTCTTTCCATTGTAACATTTGTCTGGGGGTTACACTTTTCTCTAAATTTATGTTTTAAACACTCTGGGTCCACCTTTGACTCAGCCGGTACAACAATATAATGGTTCCCCCCTCTCCTGTATAGATAGCAGGTGCATACACAAATGGATGTTCCCTTTCTATGGCTTCTGACCCAGCTAAATTAAGCAGTATAAATGCCTTTGTACAGTCATGCTTATCAGAAAATGCAGCCTGTATGCAAATGCCGTACTCTTGCTCAAACACTCTCCAGTTCTCGGCAATATTATTGTCAAACACAAGTGCAATGGGTTTTCGAAATCTATCTGCCATGCTCACAAAGTATACACAACCACACTGAAAAAATGACTTTTGTAATTATGTATGAAAAAACTATGATGTGAGCTTGTAACAATATTCAAATGCACAATAAACTTTTCAAAATACTTTACTTTGCAAAATATGCTCTCCGATAGCTGTATTCTGTGAAAAATGCCTTGTTATGGCTGTACATTGCAAAATAGTTTTACTGTAACACTACACAAACATGTGAACACTTTATAAACTTCTGATAAGTCAGATATCTTTGCTTAATATGAAAATACATATGCTTTGCAAAAATGTGGTCATTTCCCATTATTTTATTTGTTTTTTTGCAATTTGGACTTTATTTCAAACATTTTCCATAGCAATTTGAATATTTTTATCAATATCATACATATCTGTTTATGCAAAAATTATTTAGAGTGTTCTGTATGCCTCGTTTTATATTATGCAAAAAAATAGTGCTGAGCAAGTTTTAATACCTGAAATTTGTTTCTGGCCTGTATGCACATTTTGGAAAGAATCCACTCCTGTATATTCCACCAGCATCTAAACAAGTGCCTTAAGTCATTTTAGCCAAGCCGTTTCTGACCTCATGCCCCTTCGGTATGCTTCTATTGACTTCATGCCCTTTTAGATATGCCACTTCTGACACCATGTCGCTCGTTTGTCTCTAATATATAAAACAAGAAGGCTTGTGGTTTCATTTAGATGTTTTAATACAAACATCAGTGAATAGCAGCATCTTTAAATATGAACGAACTAGTTAACAGACAAAGCTTACATACATACGTGCTTACATCTCAACAGTTAACTACAAAATGGCAGTCAAGCTCACATGTGCTCAGTATTTATACACTTGTGCAAGCCCATGGATAGCTTCTTAAAGGTATATACACACATATTAATCTACAAGTGCCATTATAGCAGTTCTAAATGGAATATAAATACATGCCAATGTAGTCTTCCTCCCCCCTTGCCAGTAGTCCATTAGTACTACATATCTACCGTTATTATCTTTTTTATCATCTTCTATCATTATTGGAGTTCCTCTTGCAATTAATATAAGTACTCATCTTTTCCTTTGTCCCAGGTATTTCACTGAATAACTGTCCTGAAAACCTTTCTTTATATAATTCACATGTTCAGTTCTTTCCAACTGTGTTGCCTGTAGCACAGCTATTTGCACTCTAGATTTTTAATCAAATTCAATACTCTTTCTTTTTTGTATATATCTGTGAGACCAATAACATTTGAAGGGTCTATATTAGAACACCGAACTTTTAACCCTATTAATCAAAAATTTAAAACATCGAACATACAGAACAGCAAATTTTTTCCTAGGGAAAAAATTCACTGTTCCAAAACACATATAAACAACACAAGCACACCAAACAAACAGCAATCCACACACATACACCTAAAGTCTTACACCTAACCCTACACTAAACTATACATACACCACTAACTATCCACTTACCATAACCCAAACCCTAACCCTAAGGCCCGTCACTATCGCACAGTCACCTCACCCACACCCTAACTCACTTACCCTGCCCTAACCCTCACGTCCACACAATCGCACACTTACCTGAACCCAACCCGTAACTTTCCACCACAGTGCTGAAAATACCGAAGCAACAGAAACAGACAACCAAATTCTTTCCCTAGGAAAAAATTTGTTTTTCAGTTTCTTTGATATTTTACGGGTCGATATTAGAACACTCAAAATTTTGAAAGTTCGGTGTTCTAATATAGACCCCATGTAAAGCTAGCATAAAGAGCATCATTATATTAAAAAGTTATTATTCCCACCTTTTATTTGTAACAGCGTTTTGTTAAGTATCTGATTCTAGTTTTGTGTTACATGCACACACTGTTTGGCAAGTTGATCTTTTATACAGTTGCTTCTTGTCACATCCATTGTCAAATCTTGCAAAACTTTCTGTTTTATTGAAAGCCTTCAAAAAAAAAAAATATATATATATATATATATATCCCCAATACACCCCTAAAACCTACTAACTTAATACTAACACACAAAACTATGTACATCTTCAAATATTGAAGTTTTACCCCCCCCAAAAGGAACAATTGTCCCAAACTGGCATCCACACTCACAGGCTTGGATTAACCTAAAAGGAAGGTTATCCATGCTAAGACATAGACAGCTTGTGCCTCTACTAAGTGCTGTCTAGTTTTCTCCTGTCTTTATTGCTCTCCCAGTATAGGAAAACACTTGAATGTTTTCAGAAAACATTATCTCCTAACTATTGAAAGAATGAAGTATTCTGTTGTATTGCTCTTTATCAGATTGTCTCCATGGAGACATGACTACCAGATACATAATTGCTTCTACAAGCATTTATTTATTCATTTATTTGTTTGTTAGAGAAAAGCTTTATTATATTAAATGTTCTTTTTTATTTGTTTGCTTTCTCATAAAACTTGCTATTAGATCAAGCTAATAAAAAGCATACAACGTTTTCTTGTATCATACTCTTTTGACTAGTCTTTTCTTCTTTCTTTTTACATCACAGTGCCTAAATTTCTTAAAACTGAACAAGCAGAAAGAGAAAAAAAGGGAAAAAACAGGGGAACCTGTTTACTTTAGTATCCTCATTATACTTAAAAATAACTGATTAAACTTTACATTATAGCAGATTATCACATGCACTGTAAAGATATTGCTGTTAAGAACAAAATTATGTTTTACTTGCAGTTAATTCTTTCCTTCCTCTTTCCCTCTCCTAAGTGTTCCTCCAAACATTAATAACATGAAGGAGGGCATATGCTTTAGGGTCCCCTACCAGTTTAACAAAGTCAACAAAGTTCAATATTTCCAGGTTTTCTTGTTCTGTCATGTTTCACAGATTTAATTAATGTGTTGTAATCCCACATTTATTTGTCAGTTTTCCAAGTTGCTGTTTTTATTCCTATTTATCTTCCTCTCCCAAATCCAGTCTCTGTTACTTTTCCAAAATACTCTCAGTTCTTCTAGTCAACTCTCGTGCTTTTCTGTCTCTCACGCATTTTTTGTTGAAACATTAGAAAAGATTTCACTGGCAGAGTCTCCCTGTGGTCTTTATTATTAGAAGAACAAGAAGTAGAATCTCCTCCTGTTTCACAGCTTACTTTTTATTGGACAAACTTTTGTATTGCCTCATTAGCATGTTCTGCACCAAACATGATTTTGTCCCTCAGGAAATAATATTCTAAAGATAGTTGGATACAGTGGTTAGACTCTCATGCTTGCTTTTCAACGTTCCCTGAGTACTGGAATAAATTTACGTTTTAATTTTTAAATTCACTTTTGCCTGGTGTGCAGTGAGTAATCATTTTCCACAAACATTCTTCTGTCTCCCACTTTTAGTACTTTATCCTTCTGTTACAGTTTTGTCAGTATCAACTCCTTCTATAAGTAGGCTTGCATCTTTACTATTAAAGGTCTAAGTTGCTTACTCACGGCCAGGTTTGGAGCATACACACAATGTGTACTTTCAATTAACAACTGCTGTGGAATATCAGTCCAGTTGCTTATTTGTGCTTTCATAAATTTAATAAGGCCTGTTTCTTCCAGCTTCTCTGGTACAGTAGAAAATCTCAGGTTTTAACTACTTGCTATGTCCTCTAATTCTATTATTTTTTGGAAACATCTCTTCTTAAGCAGTTTCATATTTAGCCAACTGTTTCTTCATTTTGACCTCTGATTTTTTTTCAGCTTTATCACCTCATCTAAATATATGTTTAAAACTTCATCAATGTTTTCCAGCCTCTTGTTAATTGAGTTGAAGTACTACATTAGTGTTTCACTTACTTTAATCAGCTGTTAATACATTTGACTTGTTTTTTCCTTGAGGTTACTGGAGGTCATGTCTTGCACCAAAGCTGGAGCTTGCACTGCTTTTTACTGAACAGCTGCAGAATTCCTCCCAGTCATTGTTTTCCTCACCTTTTGTGATTACTTTTCTTCCAGGTTCCCTGAATTTCTTTTGCTGGCATCCAGGCAGTGCATTTACTGCCAGCTAATGAAATTTACCCAAAAGTATGAATTCACTTGCTCGCTCTTCTGAGTTTCAGTTTTCACACTTGGAGACCTGAAATCAAGCTGTTACTCAATGTGCAGCTGTCTTGGAAGTACCTAAATATGGATATTGTTGAACCAAGTAATGAGTGAATACATACTATATAGCGATCAAAACTGAACTGACAGTCCATCTTCACTAATTTTATATCCCAAAAATGTTGAAACTGTCTCAAAATGTTCCACAACACCAATACATCATTTTCTGGATTTATAAAGTATAAAATAATATCATCTGCAAATAAAGCCAGCTTTTCTTGTAGCCTTGAATTTCTGAGTCCTTTATTTTATTTGCCAGTTGCTCAAAATATAAAGCAAATAAAGGGGAAAGAGTGCACTGCCTGACTGCTCTGGTTAAACACAACTTATCAGAGAGGAACCCTCCAACTTACATTTTTGCCACTGAACCTTCATATATCCACTTAATTCGTTTTATTATTGTAAGAGGGAATGCAAATGCTTCCATTGCCCTAATCATAAATCCAAGCTTAATCTGAAGAATGCTTTCCCTCCAACATGGCCCAACCATAATAACAACAGTTCTATTTTCATACATCATCATTGTCCTATTAGTGCTGTCAAATGTTTGCCACCCCCCCTCACAAAACTATACTGGTTTTCATATCTATCAATTTTGTCAACTCCTTTGACATTCATTTACATGGTATAGACTTAACACTTTATTATCATGCTTTAAAATTGAAATGCATATATAAGAACCAAGCATGATAGGGTTTTACCATCTTTAGTTAATACAGCCACCACAGCTTTCCACCAAGATGTTGGTGCTTCACCTTCTTTTAAAATGTTGTTTAATACACTCCTCCAGATCTTTACTACTTTCTTCCCTACTAACTTCCAAACCTCCATATGAATACTATGTTGGAGATTTCCCTACAGACTGATTATATGACACTATTTTTATCTATTTTCTCCTATCTTAACTATTAGTTGTGGAGCCTCGTCTTCCTCTAAATTTGGCATAATTAAGTTTTCCATAAATATTTCCATTTGTGCTCTTTCTTGGTTTCGACATTCCTCTGCTTTATACACATTTTCAAAAAAAATTCTGAAATATCTCCCTTTCTACTTTCTGCTTGTTAAGTTGTGCTAAATGTTTTTGTGCTCTGGAGTTATCAAAAATAGCTGCATAACAGCAATCTTTCTAAATTCATGTATGTTATCCAAATATGCATTTTCTCTTTAGAACTCTGCAGAGAGTACTCCTGTTCTTGTTCTGTGAGATTCCCCTTATTCTGCAATACTTTAACCTTTGTCAGCCTTTCTAAATATTTCTTATTACTTCTTAACCATATCTTTTTCTCTTCTAACTCTACCCTATTTTACACTCCATTTTCATTTTACTCCACACACAAGCTATCCCTTATGAAAAAATTTTATCTTATCTAATAACTCTTAAATAATTTCAACTATCCACTCCTTAATTTCCTCTCTTTTTAACATGTAAGTGGGAAAAAGCCAGTGTCTTTTTGTTTTCTTTATTATCTTGCATTTTTTTCTTAGATTTTATTAGGACGTGATCTGAAATAGTTACTGGATGTGTGTCGAAGATTTCAATTAAATATACTTGTTTCTGTTAAATATAGTTTCTAATCAAGTCTAGCCGGGTTATTGTACCTTGGGGAACAATATGTAAATTCTGTACAAGTTCCTTCTACTGAATTCCCATCTTCCATACCAAACAATTTCATAAAAGTCTTCAGTAATCTACCTCTACTGTTATATTTTCCCTTCTGGGTCCCCATGAAATCAAGCTCCAGTCCCCACCTATACGTAATATTTCCCACTGAAAGCTGATTATTTCTCTCAACATTTTCTTAAGCTCTGTAATAGTTTTTGGTGGAATATAAATACATCACAATGTAATCCTTCTCCTCCTCCCATGCTAATAGCCCCATACTACCACAAAGCTACCATTATTGTCTTTCTTCCCCTCTTCTATCACTACTGGAGGCACTCTAACAGTGTTATCCATTTCCTTTGTCCTTGATATTCTGCTGAATCCTTTCTTTGTCAAATTCATGTGATCATTTCTTTCCAAATGTGTCTTCTGCTGCATTGCTATTTACACTTTGCATTTCCTAAAATAAGTCAATACTCTTTAATTATTGTCTATATTTGTAAGGCCATTTACTTTACAAGATACTACAGATAGAGTAGCCATTGTAATAAAAAGCTATTGTTCCCACCTATTATACATGACAGTTTTTTTGAATGTGTATTTCCAACTTTTGTCTTACATGCACACATTAATGTTTGGCAGGCTGATCTTTAATACAGTTGCTTCTCCTCATCTCCATTTGAACATATGGCTCATTTTTTTCAAGACTTTTTGCTTTAATGAAAACCCTCAAACAAAAAAAAACTAAAAATGTTTTCAGAACACCCATATCCCCTATTAACTCAGAGCAAATGCACAATGCTATATACATTTTCAACAAATTAAGTTTTACAATTGCCATAAATCAACAGCTGTAGACACAAGCATAACCTAACCCAAAACTAAGGTTACTCATGGTAAATCACATGTTACAGCCTGTGCTCCTATTTACACCAGCTGTCTGTTCTTTTCTTATCTCTATGCCCTCCTATATGTGAAAAACAGCTTGTATGCTTTCAGAAAGCATTAACTTTTAGCCATAAAAAGTGCTCTAGCTACCTTTAAAAATAACTAAATTATGCACTGTTCTATGAAATGTATTAAAGTATTAAGGCTGCCGGGAAAGCAATCATCTCTTATTCACCTCCCATAATTTCAAACTGTATTTGTCACTGAACTGCTTACCATTGTACCTTTAAATTCTGCATTTCTCTCAGCAAAGAATTCTCAGAATTCTCAAGATTAATTGTGGTTGTAGATAGTTCAGCTTCATGTAAATGAAGTCAGCAATGAGAAAAAAGCTGACAACTTTGCAGATGCACAAAGGAATCCATGACAATTTCATTCAGAACAGAATATACAGAATTCCCCTAACTAACTGCCTTTAGCTGCAGACTTTTGTCTCTCACTGAGAGCATTTGTAAATGGAAAAAAAAAGCTACTATCTTTGCAGATGCAAGAACCTTAACATTGTTCATGGCTTTCATCATTTTGTCTTATTTTTCAAGCCTATTTGCTTATAAAAAGGTTCTTCTAGCTTAAACTAAGGACATTAATCTATACTTCCACCCTTGTAAAACAATAGAAATATCATCTTAATTATATATATATATATATATATATATATATATATATATATTAAATCAGCACACCTTTACACCCCCACCACAGCAGCCCATGATCACAGCATTATATTATCTTAGACTGCTTTTGTCCAGCCTTTCTTCTGTTGTTATACTGGAAAGCCCATAATTCTTAGAACTAAAAAAGAAAGGTACTTGTTTTCTTAAACATCTATAATATATACAAGAGTCACTGAAAAGACTCCTTCCACATATTTAAAATACCCTTCACTGCACCTACACCAAACTATTCTAAAATATAATATGCTGTTTATATACTGAGATGTTTTATTCAAATACTACTTAGAACAAAATATGTTTTGCTTACACTTACTTACTAATTAATGAAATAATGTGGAGTATATGCTTTACAGTTCATCTACAAGCTTAACAAAGTCAACAATAGTTCAGTCTTTTCTTAGCCACTTTTTTTGTAAAGCCATATTTCACAAATATGACAGATGCTTTATAGTCTCCCATGTATTTACTAATGTTATTATTGCTAGTAGTCTTCCTGATCATCTCCATGTCCTAGCACCACACACTGGTTCAAGTCCAAGGTACTTCTGATTCTTCTAATCACCTATTGTGCTTTTATTTGTCTCTCAAGCATTTCCTTTTGGAACATTTGAAAATGTTTCACTGGCAAAGTCCCTCTATGAGCTTTATTGTCATAAGAATGTGAACCAGTCTTCTTTTGATTGTAGGCTGAATTGTTTTTGGATATTTCTTTCCTTTTTAGTCTATTCTGCATCAAAAAATGTCTTTGGTCTTTGCTCCAAGGAAAAATACCCTGAATATAGCTTTATACAACAGCTCTATTCTCACACCTGCCTCTTGATTGTTGGACTAAATTTGCCTCTCTTCTGTGTGGTGTACAATGAATAATCATTTTCCACGTTTTGCTGTCTGCAAGTTTTACTACTTTTCCCTTCTGCCACATTTTTGTCAGAAGCAACTGTTTCTGCTCATATGATTGTATCTTTACTAACATGGCTGCTTTCACATGGCCTGATTTGGATAATACATTCAATATGCCCTTTCAATTAACAAATACTCCTGTAGAACATCAGTCAAGTTGCTTATTTATGCTTTCATAAAATTGCTACAGTCTATTCCTTTCAATTTTGCTGGAACAGCAGAAAATCTCAGGTTTTCTCTGTTAGTTCTGTCTTCTAACTCTATTTTTTGAAGCAGCTCTTCTTGAGATGCATCATACGCAGCCAGCCTATTCTTCATTTCAACCTCTTATTTTTTGCAGTTTTATCAGTTCATCTAAATAGCTGGATAGAGCTTTTTCTATTTTTTCCAGCATTTTGTTATTGGAGCCGATAAATTCCTTCAATATTTCATTTATTTTAGTCACCTCTGAGTACATTGATTTATTTTTTTCTCTAAATTACTGGAAATTGTCTATTGAACCAAAGCTGAAGCTTTAACTACTTTTTATTGAACAGCCAATGGATTCTTCCTAGACAGTATTTTCTTTTCACCTTTTCTGGTTATTTTTTTTTTCAGGTTCTCCAAATTTCTTTTTTCGATGGCATCCAGGCAGTGTACTTACTAGCCAGTAACAGAATTTTACCCAAGCATGTAATGTCAGTGGTTCTTTTTTCTCAGTTTCGGTTTTCACAGTGGGAGAGCTGAAATTAAGATGCTGATCAATGTGCAGCATAATAAGAAATTATTTTTTTTCTTGTCATATTATTTTGCATTCCACTACTAGTAAAAAGAAAACCATACTTCAAGGCATTTGGTTTAGTGGGCTGGACATTAGAAAACCAAAATAAGGAACAATAAAGTAAAGTATTGAAATGACTGGCCTCTCACTGCCTCTAAACACTGTGAATACGCTCCTGCTCCCACCTGTTATGGTTTCAAGTACATGTCTACAAATAAGCTCTTCTTTTGAGGGAAGACTGGATGGTTCCTGAGTAGCTAAAAATAAAAGCTGTGTTTACACAGTTTGTGTGGCACCTCACAATCACATCCTCAGTAATAAGTAAGCTGTTTTGTTATGTAACTATTTTTGTATTTCTCAATAATATTTACAATCGGTTAGTTACAACTTCTGAAGCAAAATAGGGAAAACCTAAACATAACCAGTAAGAAACAGACATTTGCCTCAATAAGGTAACTGTTTTATACGGCTTATAAAATAAAGAAAAGTAACATTCAAATGTTGTGCAATTTCTTTTAAAGTAATCATTCACTTATAGTCTGGATGATTGAGTTGAGTTTCACAGGAAGACATTTTTTTCTGTAAAACTATGGAAAAACTAAAATCTAAATCCAAAAATGAAGTGGGAAAAAGTTAGGGTTTTGCCCCCTTGCAACCCATTAGCCTAATATAACCTAATCTGAGGCTGGACATCATTGAGAGTAGTTTAACAGGCTTCATAGAAATGGTCTTATGATGAACCAGATAAATCATTTATATCTTTGCCTACATTGTGAGATTGGTGTAAATAGCCTGGAAAGGTCATGTATTCTGAAAGGTTGGCATGAAGGCAAAAAATTCAAAGTCACTAAAATATATGATGGCATACTATGCAGAGAAAGAGAGTAAGTACTGACCAAGTAGTACACAAGAAATATATTTTTCCAAGAAGGAATTCAGATTTGAACAATTTTGTCTTCATCAGGCATTAGATTTTCACTCTTCTGCAGTGGGTGAGTAGGTCAGTAGATAACCTTTTCAGCAGCAGAAAGCCATGTTCTCAAAGTGATTGTACTGTTCAGCATGGCAAGGGGTGTTTGGGTAGTAGTTGCAGTGCTTAATGTGACAGCTGCTAATTCATTTTTTTATTGCAGGAAAAAAACACTTCTTTACCATAAGTGTTTACACTTGCACATCTTAGTTGGCTCACATGACACTTAAAATTTTTTACAGGGTCTCTGAACACATCTTGGTATACACGATGGCCTTGGACAACACCCCCCAGATTATCCCTGCATAAATAATTAGGTTCCTTGTTTGCAGTTGTTTATCTCAAAAGTATGCTAGTATTTCTGCAGATTAATGAAGTTCCAGGACTAACAAAGTAAGAGGGAATCCTAGCCATGAGGGAGTGAGCTATTGCCATGTTAGAAAAATAACTGGAAGGAAAGTGATAGTATGCAAAGATAACTTTGAAGCATAATAAACATGCATTTGTGAAGTACATTAATAAACGAAGTTATGGTACATTTTGAAAGGAGTTGTTGGGTGTCCAGTAGATTTGCAAAAGTCTTTTTTGGATTGTGGACTTCATTACTTTAAATTTTCACTTTGGCAAGCTTTGCCAGTGTATAATACTGTTTTTTCAGTGCAACAAGCCTAATTCCCCTTTTGGAATCAGTTCTCCAGCAGTCTTATCATAGTCTGAATGGGGACTTGTGAATTCCCAAGTTTTGTCCTTCAACGTGGAGTAACTGTTTTGTAAGTCTTTTTAAAATCCAGCACAAGTTGTTTCTATGGATGCCCTATCCTGGATATATGTCAGTTTATCGAAAAACCACGTTGTCAAGACCATATGGTCAACGATTCAGTTAATCAAAAAACTAACACAGAGCCACACAGCACTGACAATGTTTTTGCAGGGAGGCAAGCCCTCCTGCACCTCCCATACTCCCTTTTAATTATTTATACCAACTCCAAGATTGTACTATAGTGAAGAAAACAGCAAATTCCCCTATCTCTACTGTACCGTGATCTCAGTCAGAATGGTTCAATAAACCAAACTGTCAGCCATATGGTCTCAACCATATGGGTTTCAGTGGTTTGGTCCTTTAACAAATTGAGATAGACCTCCCCCATCCTAACCTGAGCTCCAGGTTTTCACTATTTCATTCAATTGTTTCCTAAGACTTCTAAAAACAGATATGATGAAGAAGACTTGGCCTAATTGTCATAGCCTCATTTCAGACTGAACAATGTTAGTTTGCTGATGTGCTGAAAAGATCACTTGCCCTCACAAAATTTTTTCTTCTGAGCAGTCTCTGTTCTCTTTCCCATCAGTCACTTCCCACTCTTCACTTCATAATCTGTTCCTTACTGTATATCTTTTTGGCTCCCTTGATAGCCAAGGATTTCATTATAATATTCAGTGTTGCAGTTATTACTTCTGGGATTCCCGCCTGCATGAGTCCAGTGGCTGTCCTGACTTCCAAAACTGTACCTTCCCACTACTGGTTTCAGTTGACTCCCTCCCACTCAAATAGCGGGGCATCACTGGTATAAGAAAGGCCATCATTCAACACCATTTTTAAGTTTTTCTTCCTCTGGCTGAACAAGGACCTTATCCTAGGTATCAAAGCACTAGTGGACCCAAGAGAAACTAACCTCAGGGAGACAATGAACCATACCTGGGCAGCAGTCTGCCTCTCCAAACTCTAGACAATGTCAGTGGAAGGTGGGTGCCTAGTAGGAGAAGATAGATAATGAGAGGAATAAGGTGAAGAGGGCACCCACCCCAACCCCAAAATGTACAAACAGGGAAGCAAGGAATAGGGAGTACAATAGTGAATATACCCGAACATCTACAATTATGGTTTAACCACCCATACTAGGGGTAGTCATGAGGAACAGCTGCATCCAAAAGATGGAGATCTGTATGCTTAAGAAGCCTAGGAATATTTTTTTTGTTTTAGTGCAGCAATTTTCTCATTGCTTTGCCAGGGAAGTATGTTAAACATAATGCCTTCTTGTCTGACTGTTGTGCACGCTACCATGTCAGGAACTGCGGTGCTGACCCAACCTACAGAGTAAAGGAATACCTAGCAAAATCTTAAACATGCCTTGATAATGTACGTTTGTTATCTACCTGACCTCTGCTTTGAGTCATACCACTCTTAACTGGGCTAGCATCATCCCCACAGATGGACAAGCCTACATCTGTTACTCACTCCTACCCCTGGCTAGCTTCTCCAGTTCCTGGTCTGTTAAGAGAAATTTAGGTCATGTAAGAAATGGTCAAGACTGTTCCTCTCTGTGGTAAAAAGTTGGCTGGGATGAGTTTTACATTTGCTAATTGAACATAATTGCACAATTGTCCATCTTGAAATTATCTGACTTGTGGTAGTAGTATTAACTTTGGGTGAGTGCACTTATGATCTTCCTGCCTTTTTGGTCCATTCCTTTCTCCGGTCTTCCATAAATATAAGTTCTCTCTATATTGATCTCCTTTTTCCTATGAATATCCACATTGTGCATCCTGAACAAAAATACTAATTTACCAACATTTTCTTTACTTCTCTTTTTTGTGTTGACTTGCACTCATCCAGCGGGTGGTGACTGTACACAAGAATTTCTCAATATTTGAATTTTACCAAGTATTACAATAATTGTAGATTTTTGTAGTAATAGGATTAGTTCATGGCACAACTCTTTCAGCTGATGTGCTACACATTCACTGCCAGA
Organism: Protopterus annectens; assembly: GCF_019279795.1. Taxonomy (NCBI): domain Eukaryota; kingdom Metazoa; phylum Chordata; order Ceratodontiformes; family Protopteridae; genus Protopterus; species Protopterus annectens. Next base: position 1,060,721,665 of record NC_056746.1, on the reverse strand, counting down.
TATAGCATTCTTGATGCTGCAGTTATTCAAATGTCAAAAAAATAATTAGCCCCAAATGGTTGCCAACTGTACTGATCTCTGTGAAATTCCATTATTTGCAGTACATCACTTTACAAGACAGTTTTGTGCTGGATAGAAGTTGCACCTGAGAAACTGTAAAGCCTGGTATTTTATAACTTTGTCTTTCTTAGTATATGACATTATATCACTGAGTGTAACTACTTCGGTGATAGATAATACTGTAGTCCTCTTTTTTTTTCTTGCACTACTATATCTGGTTTTCTTGCATCTACTTTCTTAATTGTTAGTATAAAGGTTATACCAGAATTTGCAAGAAGAAACCAGAGCAATGTAAAAGAAAGAGAAGCAGACCATTTCAATAGCAGCAGCAACAACACTAATAAAAAAGAAGACTTCTCAAATGTACTGTAACCCCATATGAACTACAGGAAGAAGCAATTCTGGGTGCACTGCAGGTTTTGAGAAGAGCACTCTTTATAATCAGCTTCATCTACAGATCTTTTCTGACCCAATAATAGCCAAGGAAATGTGCTAAGCATGAGAGCCTTTGTGGACCAGGTGGTACAGTCCCAGCTGCTCCTGGTCCAACTCAAAGAACCCCAATCACCATCTCTAGGTAGCAGCCAAAGGAGGGATGGAGATCTGGTAGGGATGTGAGAGGGAAGGTTATCTTATGGAAACTAGTTATTCAACCTAACCCATGGGAAAAGAAAGAGAAGGTCAAAGAAGGCCAGAAAGAGGGATGGAAAGAGGCTAAATGGACTGCGACAGTGAATATACTCAAACATCTACCTTTATTGTAAGTTACTAACACAAATGTACCATGGTCATCATAGTATTCATTGCTGCAGTCCTCACATTTGGTAAGATTCTCAAAGCACAATGTCTCATGTAGGAGGATGAAGGTTATCTGAATATTAATCCTTGCAGAATTTCAAAAGCAAATATACCCTTAGCCCTAAAGGCTATCCCTAGGTTGTAATGTTTACAGAAGAAGTACAAAGATGACCAACTAGCTGCTTCAGGTATACCCTGGGTAGGAATCCCACTGAAGAAAGTTGTGGTGGCAGCAGTGGCTTTAGTAGAATGGGCCCTAATCTGGCCTGTGATAGGTTTGCCATAGTTAGCATAACAAAAGGAAATGCAGACAGCCAACCATTTAGAGTTTGAATGTATCCACAATGAGATCTCCCTTCCGGTACAAAAAATGAAGAAGAAAGGATTTGATCTCTAAAGTGTGGGAATGGTAACATCATCTTTATTTAAACAAATAACTGGTGCCAAAATCGTGGACTAAAACTGAATGCCAAAAATGCAGTACTGTATCCTTTGGGAAATAATCTACCCCAGGGAACTACCACATTGATGATACATCCCTAAGAGTCGACCCAGTTGTTTGGAATTTAGGAACTTATGTGGACAGTGACCTAATTTTTGACCAACGTGTGCCCTTTGTTTTAAGCAAGTCCTTCCATATTGCACATCTTATAAACAAAGGGATTATGTCTAGATCTAGGGATGTCATCGCCCCACTTTATTTACCCATTATTAAGCCACTCATTGAATATTATGCCCCCTTTGGAATGTATCTGTCCATACAAATACAACTGGAAGATCCACAGGGATACCCTTCTAAAAAACCTAAACAAAATGCTGTACATGAACCCACTCAAAGTCCTTTCACTATATTTGGTATCTTACAGACTAAGAGGTGACCTGTCTTTGGCATACAACTGATCCTCTGACCTATTACTGATGGATTTACTGCACATCAGCAAGTCAAACGGCATCAGAAATACTCTGTCTAGGGATCTAAAACTCTGCCACAACATTAACAGAACAGTTTGGAGACATGGGTAGTTCTCACAGAGGATACGACTGCTCTGGATCAGACTCCCCATACACATTAAACAAAGTTCACACCTGATCATACTGATGCACAGCTTGGCTGTATGGATGGGAAACAGAAAATTTACCCCAGCACTGCCCCCTTTTAATGGACAGAGGTAGCTCATAAATGCTTTATCTCATGCATGGGAGGTTTGGTCCCAGTTATTCTCATTAGGGGTAATACATAATTATTGACCATAGAATGGGTAAGGCCAATCTCCAACCAATGGGATAGGTTAATTTGAACACAAAAAAGGGAAATTGGCTAAGCTTAAAATGGCATGCAAGAGCAGCTAGCCTAGTACTTACCTGTGAACCTATCAGTTTCCCCATTTCCCACTGTAGATCAATATGTGTGTATATAACTTTAAGAAGCTATCCAAGGGCTTGCATTGCACAAGTGTATAAATACTGAGCATGTCTGAGCCTGACTTTCATTTTGTAGTTAGCTGTTGAGATGTAAGCATGTATGTATGTAAGCCCTGTTTGTTAACTAGTTCATTCATATTTAATGATGCTGCTATCCATCCTAATGTTTGTATATATTAAAGCATCTGAATGAAACCCCAAGCCTTCCTGTTATATGTATTAGAGATGAACAAGTGACATGGTGTCAGAAGTGGGATATCTAAAGGACATGGTGCCAGAAGCGGCATATCAAAAAGGACATGGAGTTAGAAGAGGCATACCGAAGGGGCAAGGAGTGAGAAACGGCTTGGCTAAAATGACTTAAGGCACTTGTTTAGATGTTGGTGAAATGTACAGGAGTGGATCACTCCTAAATGTGCAAACTTTGCAAAACAGGTGATAAATGAATTTCAGGTATTAAAACTTGCTCAGCATTATTTCTTTTCACATAGTATGAAACCAGGCATACAGAACATTCTAAATAATATTTGCATGGACAAATATGTACAATATTGATAAAGATATAGAAATTACTATGGAAAATGTTTGAAATAAAGCCTGAATTGCATAAAATGAATAAAATAAGGGGAAATTACCACATTTTGGCAAAGCAAATGCATTTCATATTAAGCAAACCTATCTGGGTTATCAGAAATGTATAAAGTGTTCACATGTTTGTGCAGTGTTACAGTAAAGCTATTTTGCAAAGTACAGCCATTACAAGACATTTTTCACAGAATTCAGCCATCAGAGAGTATATTTTGCAACGTAAAGTATTTTGAAGAGTTTATTGTGCATTTGAATGTTGTTACAAGCTCACAGCACTGTTTGTTCGTACATAATTACAAAGGCCATATTTCACTGTGTCTGTGTATACTTTGTGGGCATGGCAGATGGATTTCAAAAACCCAGTGCACTTGTGTTTGACAGTAATATTGCTGAGAACTGGAGAGTGTTTGAGCAAGAGTACATTTTCATACAGGCTGCATGTTCTGATAAAGATGACTGTACAAAAGCATTTATTCAGTTTAATTTAGCTCAGTCAGAAACCACTGAAAGGGAACGCTCATTTGTATATTCACCTGCTATCTATACAGGAGAGAGGGGAAAACCATCATATTGTTGTACCAGCTGAGTCAAGGGAGGACCCAGAGAGTTTGAAATGTACATTTAGAGAAATATGTAACCCCCAGACAAATGTTACAATGGAAAGGTATTTATTTTACACAAGGGATCAAAAGCCTGGTGAAACTTTTGCAGCATATATAATTGACCTGAGAAATAAGGCTAAAATGTGCAGATTTGGTAACTTAAGGGATGAGTTGATAAAGGACAGACTTGTGTGTGGCATAAAAGATGATGCTGTGAAAAAGATTTTGCTTTGTGATAGTGATTTGACTTTGAATAAGGCCATTGAGATTTGTCAGATATATGAGCTCACAGAAAAGCACACACATATGCTTACAAACGAGTGCAGATTTAGAATGCACAGTGATAAAGCTCATGTTGATAGTATTCAGCACACTATTAAAAGAAACAGGCCCAAGCACATGGCAGCAACTGTAACCCCTGCAGCACTCACTGGCAAACCCCAGAACTTTCTAGCAAATTCCAGAGTTTGCACAGTCTCAGGGAAGCATAAGAGTGAGTAAGCAAACTCAAAGCATGGCCCCCCACCCATTTTCATTGCCAACTGTCATAATTGTGGTGGAAGCCATGAATATAAAAGGGAGAAGTGTTTAGCTTTTGGTCAACGGTGCCACAAATGCAATAAATGGAATCATTTCAAAACGTTTTGTAAATCAAACAGCCCACATTTTTCATTAAAAGGGAACATTGTAAGAAATGAGTTGATCAATTAGACTGTGGCAAGCCTACTCTTTATGTTGATGGTGTGTCAGTGTTTCATGAAACAGTAGAGTTAAGCAACAAGAATTAAGTATTTTGTATTGCTCAGAATAAATGGGAAACCAACAGAGCTCAAAGTTGACATATGTTCCAAGTGCAATGTTATGTCAGCAGAAGCTTTTGCCAGAGTCTGGAAAGATGAGAGGCTTAATTTGGCAAGGTGTATGAAACATATTGCTTATGGAGGTGAAGAAATTCAAACTGAAGGCTCAGTAGGACTTTCATGTTACTTCCAGCAGAGCGGAAGAAGATGCGACTTATTATTTTATGTGGTCAAGAGGCACATCCAGTCATTGTTAGGCCTCAGAGAGTTTGAAAATGGGACTGATTTCATTTAATAAAGAAGTCCACCATGTTAGCTTAAAAAAACACTACTCTAATTTTGCCCAGTACATTTTTTCTACCTATGCTGATCTTTTCCAAGACAAACTAGGCAAACTTCCAGTTGTGTACTCCATGAATTTAGACCCAAAGGTCAGTCTAGTTATCGGGCCAGGAAAAAAAGTTCCAATAGCCATGCAGGAAAGAGTCAAGGCCAAGTTAGATAAAATGGTGTGATCTGTCCAGCTAAAACTCCAACTGAATGGGTATCTTCCATGGTAGTGGGTCATAAGAAAAGCTCAGATGACATCAGAATATGTACTGACCCAAGAGATTTGAAAAAAGCACTTAAAAGACCTCACCATCCAATGCACACAGTCAAAGAAGTTGCAGTCTTGATGCCAATTGCCACTATTTTTTTCTGTCTTAGATGCAAAGGGTTCATTTTGGCAAATTCAGCTTGACAAGAAGTCCTCATTGCTCACTACTTTAAGTACTTCGTTTGGCAGGTACAGAATTTTGAGAATGACATTTGGGATAAATTCTGCAAGTGAACTCTTTCAACGTGCAATGGAGCAAATTTTTTTCTGAGTATCCTTGTGCTATCATAGTAGATGACATACTGGTCAGAGGTAGTGATGAAGCAGAACATGACAGAAACCTCAGAAAAGTTCAAGAAAGGGCACATCAACTGAATCTTAAGCTCAACCCACACAAATGCAAATTCAGTCTACAAGAAGTTACTTATGTTAGTCATTTGCTTACAAATACAGGCCTATAACCAGACCCTTCAAAACAAACAGCCATTCTAGAGATGCCAGGTCCAGACAATGTTCAAGCCCTGCAATATTTTCTTGGCATGGTCAACTACCTAGGCAAGTTCATTCCAGACTTAAGCCAACTTTCAGCACCACTCAGAGAGCTGACATGTAAAGATGTATCCTGGTCTTGGTTAGAGCAACACCAAAAAGAATTTAATGTCCTGAAACAGAGAATTGCTAGTCCACCTACTCTCAGACACTATAATGTTCGCAACCTAGTTACACTTTCCTGTGATCCTTCAAAATTTGGTCTTGGTGCAGTCATTCTACAAGAGGATCAACCTACTGACTATACATCAAGAACTCGTACTTAAACTGAGATGCAGTATGCCCAGATTGAGAAAGAGCTTCTGGCAATTGTGTTTGCATGTTCAAAGTTCCATGATTATGTTTATGGTAGACTTATCCAGATCGAAACCACCAACCATTAGTCACTATATTGAGAAGCCTATGCATTCAGCTCCAGCCAGTCTAACATATGATGCTGAGATTGCAAATGTAGACTTTCAATCTTGTCTACAAGAAAGGTCAACTTCTTTATCTTACTGATACCTTATCCAGATTGGCCAGAAATACCACAGAACAGCATGAGAATGAGAACCTTGATGTCTGGCAAAGGTATCATAATGAAAGGTCCAGAAGTAATTGTTCCAAAGTCCTTGCAATAATAGTACATTACTGTCTTGCATTGTGGTTACCCAGGAACTGAATCTACCAAAAGAAGGGTGAGAGGACTAGTGTTTTGGCCTTATATGTCACAAGACATTGAGAGAGCACTTTTATCTTGTTCAGTGTGTAATAGTACAAAGCCTCATCAACAGAAGGAACCACTTCAGCTTACCACCTTGGTCGACAATAGCCACAGACATCTTCGAGTGAAGTGGTCAACATTATTTGGTGTTAGTAGACTCTTACTCCAATCGGTTCGAGATTGACCTTCTTCCCAACCAAGCATCCAGTACAGCCATTATAAAAATGAAGTATCATTTTGCTGTTCATGGGAGTCCACATAAAGTTATTTCTGACAGTGACACACAGTGTACCAGCCAAACGTTCAAAGGCTTTGGTGAAAAATGGGACTTTACTCATGTCACAAGTAGTCCAGAGTACCCGCAGTCAACTGGTTTGGCAGAATGCAAAGTGCAAAGCAGTTACTAGAGAAGTCAAAATGAGATAATAGTGATGTTTTCCTGAAGCTCTTGAATCTCAGAAATGGTTCTTCATGATAAACATCTTGGGTAACCTGCTCAGAGACCTCTGTCAAGCCAAACCAGAACCACATTACTAGTCAGTAGTCAATTGCTGGTTCCATGTGTCAAAAACAACACAGCAATAAAACCCAATCTGTTGAAGAAGCACCTATCTCAGAAGTCCTACTACAATAAGTCCAGTAAATCACTCAATCCATTATGAGAGGGAAAAGTGGTAAGGATGCAAATGTCCAAAGCTTATGATCGGATTGTTGTCATGAAGAATATTGGTCCCAGAGCCAAGATCATACATTATAGAATCAGAGGGAGTGACTTTTAGGTGGGATCAGAAGCATTCGAGACCAATGTCTGAGCCTATACCACAGCAGATAGCCTGAGAGAAAGACTGTTTATCTCAGAGTGAGTTGTCCTGTGTTCCAATTATTGAGGAAGTTCCAGAGGACATTCCTGTTCCTGTGACAAATCCAGAAGTTCCTGATACGAGTTGTGCACTGCAGACTATCCCTGTTGCTAAATTTGGTCCCAACTGTTGTGTTACGAGATGTGGTTGAATCTCTAAATCCTGTAGCAGATTTGAAGCAACTTGGACATGAACACTGTGTTTTGTTTCCAATGTACGTCTCTCTCTGATATTGTTTTGCATAAAGGGCAATCTTTTTAAGAGGGAGGATGTAGATCAATATGTGTGTATATACCTTTAAGAAGCTATTCAAGGGCTTGCACAAGTGTATAAATACTGAGCATGTGCAAGCCTGACTGCCATTTTGTAGTTAGCTGTTGAGATGTAAGCATGTACGTATGTAAGCTCTGTTTGTTAATTAGTTTGTTCATATTTAATTATGCTGCTATCCATCCTGATGTGTTTGTATGTATTAAGGCATATGAACAAAACCCCAAGCCTTCTTGTTATATGTATTAGAGTGACACCACTAGAGCTTCCTCATGTGCAGGCAAGCTATGAGTACCATTATGATAGAAGATGTCACAAAGCACAGCATCCTGAGGAAGTCCTTGGAGGTAAATTGGTCTCCTGTGTAATGTTTCAGAAGTACTGTGGGAAATGGGCCACTTAGTCCTGTGGAAGGATCGCCCTGCTCAGGGTATCAAGACTTGCTCCCAATAAGACCAGCTTCTTTGAGCGGCTTAACTGTGACATTTCCTTACTGACTATGGGCCCCAGGTTCCTGAAGCAATTCACGGTGAAATCCAAAGCCTTGGGGATGCCCTGTTGGGATTCTGCCAGCATCAGGCTATCACCCAGATAGGGCTAAATTTGGACACCCTTTGTCCTGCAATAGGCAACTGCTGGAGCCAGACATTTAGTAAATAATCTGAGTGCAATAGACAAGCCAAAGAGTAAGAATGTCAGCTGGAAATTACCTTAAACTGTTGCAAATCAAAGGAATTTTCTGTGCTTCCTATCTATAGAGACATGAAGGTAAGTATCCTTCAGATCTAGGGTAACCACAAGTGCATGTGAAAGAAGCAATGATAACAGGCTTTGGAGGGTAAAACATTTTGAACTTTGGAACCCTGAGGAATTTGTTTACACAGAAAAGGTTTAGGATGGGCTCCATAACTCCTCTCTCCTTGTGACTAGGACGTCTTGAGTAGAATCTCCATCATTCCTCTCCTAGAGGAATTCTTTTGATGGCTCTCTACTGTATGATTTCCTGAATTACTACATGTATGAGAGCCATTTGGTTCTTGTAGACTAGTGGAATGCCTCTTAATCTTTGGAATGCCCTTGAATTGCAATTTCTACCCTCCTTGGATGATATGTGACACCTACTGGTCTTACGTAATTCCTTCAAATTTTCTCACAAAGGACAAACACACTCCTATGCCACCTTGCTAGTCTTTTGTATATGAGATGTCAGAAGGGTCGCTTGAGAGTAAACATGAGCAGAGGCTTGTACTGTTAACACCAACCTTATTCACAGCGTCGACTGTTACAGCGAGTTCTCACACAGAACAAAAAAAATACCCCAAAATATGGAAATCATAACAGACTCTTATCTTATTACAGTAATACTTAAGTGCCTTCATCCCCACATAAAATAAGGCTTCACTTGAATAAGTTATAAAGCATCAATATTTAATGAGAAACACAGTTGTAATAACACGTACAAATTAACCAGCTGCATCATTTTCATAACATTATCCTCAGTGCACTTTTAACACTAACAGTTTCATTTAAACATGTAGGGATTAGCAGACAAAACTATGCCAAATGGTTGTATAAAGCATTGTTGATGTCAACCTTAATATCACAGAGGTGCTCATAGATATGCTGACAGATTTATTTTACCACATAGAAGCTGTCACAGTTAATGCATCTATCTAAATACACAACTAATCTAGTCTTGCAAACAAAGTAGCTTTCGACATGTAACACTGTCAATGTTGTTCTAAGTATGGTCCAACATCTTTATATGAGCAATGTTTGCAGAAAACTCATGCAAAATTGTCCCATGCTTTTCTGACCATATCCACAAAACCCACCCATTCTAATTTGCCCTTCAAATTCTGAGAACTTTTGTTGACAAACTTTGGTTAGTTACCCTCTGTCTGTGCTAATTCTGGTTATCCATCAATATCCTCAAATTATAAAAAAAATATTTTAATGTTGTGAGCATTTAAACCGAACAGTACACATATAGAATTTGTAGAGTCATTATTAAAACTTAACTTAAACCCACTAAGCCCACAATAAGCACTGGTGAATATTTTATTTCTTTATCCAACCACATTGCATGCTGTATATTCCACTAATTGTGAAGGATAACCCCTCTGGATAAAAGGTCAGTTATCATCAAAGCATCATTTAAAGTTTCAGTTTTAGTAGTCACTCTAGAATCATGCCTAAACATACAGAAACTGCCCTTTTAAGACATTTCTACTGACATACATATGGCGATAACTTCTGATGAACTGTATGCAATATTTATTTTTAAGCCAAAAAAAGTTGCTGAAATCTTCATGCCATTAGGACAGGCAATAGCACCACATTATGCACATGCTGTATAATATTTTATATATTTGCAATCGGTGTTAATGATACTGTAGAGGTTACTTGGCAAATAAAATGAAATGCTAATTATTCCCACTTCCATATTTAAATGAAATAATTAGTGTTAAAAGTGCCAGTAAGAAAGCATGATGTTATAAAAAATTATTTAATTTCATACATATATACAAATATTTTAGGCATGGGTATTAATGCCCTTCTAGCTGCCAATATACCAAAGCAGTTGTTCTCATAATAAGTGTCCAGACTGTTCTTAAAAGTATTTAAACTAGTGTGTACTTTAATGTAATATGGCAGTCTGTTCCATGCATCAGCTGCTCTGTCAGAGAACCAATTAGTGCACTTCTCATTCCTATAGAATCTTCTGCAGAGGTTGACTGATTATAGGTTCATAGGTTCATACTAGGCTATCTGCCCTAGGGCATTTATAACCCTAGCCAGAGTGTGTTTGGCTTTCGCCACCCATTTTAAATGAATTTTGCTATGCCCTTTTTCGAGGTTAGTATACTGCGCCTCTGTCTAACAGTGACACAGAAGTGATACCCAGGGTAAACCTACGATCTCCCATCCACTCATCAAGATTCCTCTTGAAGAGAGTCAATGAGGGACTCTGCCAAACCTGGACTGGGATTTTATTCCAGAGTGAAGGGAGCCTCTGGGTTATGAATCTGTCCCTCCAGCATGTCCTATTTATTTCAGTGCTGAGGTTCAAGTCTCTCGAGCGCGTACCTCAATAGGATTTGGATTTTCTGAGGTGCAGCATGTCCATTAATTCCGGGTTAGACATGACTTTATACGTCAGGCACAGATCGCCTCTGAGCAGACGGTATGCCACTGAGTAGAGCTGGAGTTTCTTTAACCGGGCAGCATATGGCATCTGTTTGAGCCCTTTGATCCTCTTGGTGAGGTACTTTTGGGGTCTTTCCAGTTGCTGCAGGTGTCTGGTAAGGTACATCCCAAAAGGGGCATTGTACTCAATTATGGGCCTGATGAGGGATGAGTAAAGAGGCACGATGACCTCCCCTGATCTAGATGTGAATCCCTTCATGATTAGATGGGCTATATAAAATGTTTTTCTAACCACTTTGGCCACGTGGTTTTCAAATGAGAGATTGCTATCAACTTGGGTCCCCAGGTCCCTAATTACTTCTTCCGTACTTAATGGATTACCAACTATGTGGTAATTTGTGGGCACTTTGTTTTTGCCAAAGGGGATGACTATACACTTTTTGGCGTTTAGCTTGAGGCCATGGCTCTGGCACCAGTTGTCTGTTTCTATGAGGCCCTTTTGTAGGATGCTTGTGTCGGCTGGAGAGTCAATTATGGCACCTAGTTTGCAGTCATCTGCGAACTTGGTCAGCCACAGTCCTTCCGTGTTGGCCTGTACCTCCGAGAAATATATACCGAACAAGAGAGGTCCCAGGACTGAGCCTTGTGGGATGCCACTTGTAACTGGTTTGGAGTCTGACATGGCTCCAGCAATTCTAACCATGTGGGTTCTGTCCTTGGGCCAGTTTGCAACCCATCTAGTGACATAGGGGTTTATATTTAAGCTGGTGAGCTGATCTATAATGCCCGAGTGGGGTATTGTATCAAAGGCTTTTGTGAGGTCCAGGTAGGCTGTGTGGACCACCTTCCCCTCGTCAATGGCCTTGGTGACTGTTTCAAAGAAATTCACCAGGTTTAAGAGGCAGGATCTGTCCTTAACAAAGCCAAACTGGGTAGCATCCAGTGTCTGTAGGTCCCCAATATCTTTATTTATGAGGTCCATGATGATCCTTTCCATAGCTTTGCAGACCAAGCTAGTCAGGCTTATGGGGCGATAGTTTCCAGGATCCACTGAGGCACCACCTTTGTGGAGAGGGACCACTGTTGCTGTACGCCACTCTTTGGGTACATATCCTGTAGTAAGGCTGAGATTGAACAGTAGTTTTATGTTTGGGTTTAGCTCTTCTTGGAGTTCATGTAGGACGCAGCCCGGGACACCGTTTGGTCCCACTGATACTGTGTTTTTTGCTTTGGAGAGGGCGGCTCTTACCTGAGCATTTGAGATGTCAGAGGGGCAGCACTCTGCTGGGATAGATATTTGCCCTTTTGGTGGGGAGGGTGGGGGAGTTTGCGCTGAACCTGTCAGCTAGAATGTTGGCAATGTCTGTGGGTTTGGTGTATTTTTTGTCATTTTGGACTAATTCTGAGCATATCTGGGAATTCCCACCCAGGTTCCTAACATAACTAAAGAAAGCCTTGTAATTATCCTTAGTGTCCTGTGCAATTTTTCTCTTGAAGCTGGCCTTAGACGATTTTATGAGTGCCCATAGTTTTTTGCTAATACTGCTCAGACATGCCTTCCCTTTTGGGATTTTGCTCTATCATGTAGTAGCTTCCTCCTTCTATTTTATAGTTTGTTTATGGCTGGGGTACACCAGACAGGATGTCTGCCTTTGGAGGATTGGGTCTTGGTTTTATTTGGGATTGCATGATCCATGCATGTTCGTAGAATGCATTTATAAAGGATTCTGTGGTCTGGCCCGTATTTTCCACAGGCCCGGGGGCTTTGAAGGATTCCACCTCAGTTTTGAGGAGTGTGAAATTTGCTTTAGAGAAGTTTTTCACGGTGGTATTCTGGGCAGGGGGTGGGATTGGGATGTGAATATCCAGTGAGATTAGTTTATGGTCTGATCTTACCAGTGAGGGATACACACTTCTGGTCTGGAGCATAGAGCCCCCATGTTGGTGATGATCAGGTCCAGTATGTTTTCCCCTCTTGTGGGAGTGGTAACAGGTTGTTCCATAGCATTTGAGTTTATAAATTCTAGGAACCTTTGGGCTAGGGTGTTGGAGCTAGAGTAATGCTCCCAGTCTATGTTTGGGTAGTTGAAGTCGCCCAATATAATGGTGTTTGGAGAGACCTTCATATTTTACAGTGTTCTCAGGAAGGCCGAGTGGAGTTCCTGGGTTTGGGAGGGTGGTCTGTAGCAGGCTATAAACTGGAAGGCAGTTTTACCCACTGTTAGTTGCACATGGATAGTCTCCGATGCTTCGTGCTGTGCCACCAACCTGGAGGTGTGGGTATCTTTGACGAATATTGATACTCCCCCTCCTTTTGTGGTTCAGTCCAAGTTTTGGGGCCGAAAAGCATGGTATGAGGTATAACCTGGTAGTGCTGGGGTGCTCTCGGGAGCCTTGAACCAGGTTTCTGTTACTGCACAGATATCGATGTTCTCCATGCTAAGGAGTGTTTCGAGTGCATGCATCTTGAGGTTTAGACTTCTGGCATTGAGTAGCATTACTCTTAGTTTCTTATCCCTTGTGATACCTATGGAGGTGGGCTTGTCTTTTGAGCCTTGCCTAAAAAAGGCACTATGGGGTGGCAAGAGCCTTTGCCAATATCCGAAAGCCCAGCGGTGACAGGTGCAAGCCGTCCCTAGCGAAGCATCGTGGCTTGTCGAGCATGTCATCCCAGGCTGACAGGCATTGGATCCTCTTTGAATGACACCAATACTTAAGCCAATTGTTGAAATTGATCATCTTGTCTTCATATTGTGGCATCATTCTTGGTGAGGGTAAGATGCTACTCAAGGTCAGGGTCATACCGGCCTGGGCTACATGCTCAGAGAGCTCCTCTATGTCTCATTTCATGTAGTCCAGGGAGGTACGTCTCAGGTCATTCACACCAGCATGGACAATGACTGAGTCATATTTGTACTTGCCTTGGAGTGACCTGAGTGCTTGTGTTATGTGGCGGATCCTAGCGCCAGACAGGCAGCTCACTGTGACCTTCTCCTTGTTCAGCCTGGTGAGCGGGACGTCAGTGTGCCTGACGATAGAGTCACCTATTACAAGTGTATCAGGTGTGTTGTTCAGCCTTAAGGGCTGTGACTGTTCGGCACACTGGCTTTGTGAGCTATGTGTTGCACGTGTTTTGTTTTGGGATAGCGGTTGCTTGGGTGTCTGCTTTGGAGGTCTCTGCTGCTTAGGCAGATTTTTATTTAGAGCCTCGAGTATGTTTTGTGTGTTTATGTGTTTGGTTTGCTGTCGTGGTAGGTCTATGTGAGACTGGAATTGTAGTGAGTGTGGTTTCCTTCTCCTCCTGACTGGTTACGCCAGTACTGAGTTGAGAGAGCTTAGCCTTCAGTTTGGCTATATGGTTGCATCTCTCACATGTGTTGGAATTTGTTGGGAGGAGGAGAGGGTTGTCTGTGTACATGAGGCAGTTGTAACATTGCCTCAAGATTCCCAGATTCACCAGCTGGACCGGAGAGGAGATTGACAATTGACCTTTGGACATGCTAGAATAGTATTGGGAATTCCTTTATAATTGAAAAAAGGGCCAATGGGGAACAAGGTACTCAAGTGGAGTTTGTGAAGGTGTAGTGCTTTTAATTTTTTTAGTGCTGACTTATATAATTGCTTTAGTGAGCAAGTGCCAGGCTTTAGAGTAGGAATAGGGTGTTTATTATGAGAACTAGATCAGTTCTAAGGGAAAAAGTGAAGAGCAGACTTTGTGGAGCCGAGAATGGTTTAAACCCAATTAAGCGGAGCTGCCCGATGCTGCGCTATGCGCAAAATCGCGCAAAGCCACGCCAAAGCGGGTTTTATACAGGGGGACTTGAAAGAGCTAGAAATTGGCCCAAAACGGCCAATAGACTACCAGATTCTTGTGCTGGGAACACTCCTCCAGGGATAGATAGGCTGCTCTAAGCTCCCCACTGCCACTGGTGAACAAAGAAGCCTCCCTTTATCTAAGAAAGGTAATGGGCAACACAGGAACTTTCCAAAAGTCCAGAATACAGCAAAGCCTGTATTTGGACTACTCTAGGTCAGGAAAGATGGGAAACAAGGATCATTTTTTTTGTTTTTTTTTTTCTTTTTTGCAGCAAACAGCAGGAAAATACAATAAATATGTAACACAGGCTAGCGCACTTGAGTGTGTAGCCTCAACAGGTAAATGCAACAAACAGGACAAACTTTAAAAGTGCAGGTGCAAAAACAACTTTAAACAGTTTAAAACTGTTCAAGAAGCAGAAATACTTGCAGTTTAGCTAGATCGGACAGTTGCCCAGGTAGTAGCAGAAAAAAACACTTTTATCAGGTTAGCAGTCACTCTTTTAGCCTCTCTGCTGCTAGCACCACTCTGCAGGACCACAAGCAGCTTGGCTGAGTAGTAACAAGCGGAAAAGCCGCGCCAAAGCGGGTTTTATACAGGGGGGCTTGAAAGAGCTAGAAATTGGCCTAAAACGGCCAATAGACTATCAGATTCTTGTGCTGGGAACACTCCTCCAGGGATAGACAGGCTGCTCTAAGCTCCCCACTGCCACTGGTGAACAAAGAAGCCTCCCTTTATCCAAGAAAGGAAATGGGCAACACAGGAACTTTCCAAAAGTCCAGAATACAGCAAAGCCTGTATTTGGACTACTCTAGGTCAGGAAAGACGGGAAACAAGGATAATTTTTTTTTTTCTTTTTTGCAACAAACAGCAGGAAAATGCAATAAATATGTAACACAGGCTAGCACACTTGAGTGTGTAGCCTCAACAGGTAAATGCAACAAACAGGACAAACTTTAAAAGTGCAGGTGCAAAAACAACTTTAAACAGTTTAAAACTGTTCAAGAAGCAGAAATACTTGCAGTTTAGCTAGATCGGACAGTTGCCCAGGTAGTAGCAGAAAAAACACTTTTATCAGGTTAGCAGTCGCTCTTTTAGCCTCTCTGCTGCTAGCACCACTCTGCAGGACCACGAGCAGCTTGGCTGAGTAGTAACAAGCGGAAAAGCCGCACCAAAGCGGGTTTTATACAGGGGGGCTTGAAAGAGCTAGAAATTGGCCTAAAACGGCCAATAGACTATCAGATTCTTGTGCTGGGAACACTCCTCCAGGGATAGATAGGCTGCTCTAAGCTCCCCACTGCCACTGGTGAACAAAGAAGCCTCCCTTTATCCAAGAAAGGAAATGGGCAACACAGGAACTTTCCAAAAGTCCAGAATACAGTAAAGCCTGTATTTGGACTACTCTAGGTCAGGAAAGATGGGAAACGAGGATAATTTTTTTGTTTTTTTTTCTTTTTTGCAACAAACAGAAGGAAAATGCAATAAATATGTAACACAGGCTAGCACACTTGAGTGTGTAGCCTCAACAGGTATATGCAACAAATAGGACAAACTTTAAAAGTGCAAGTGCAAAAACAACTTTAAACAGTTTAAAACAGATCAAGAAGCAGAAATACTTGCAGTTTAGCTAGATCGGACAGTCGCCCAGGTAGTAGCAGGAAAAAAACACTTTTATCAGGTTAGCAATCGCTCTTTTAGCCTCTCTGCTGCTAGCACCACTCTGCAGGACCACGAGGAGCTTGGCTGAGTAGTAACAAGCGCAAAAACCGCGCCAAAGCAGGTTTTATACAGGGGGACTTAAAAGAGCTAGAAATTGGCCCAAAACGACCAATAG
This sequence comes from Protopterus annectens, assembly GCF_019279795.1. Classification (NCBI taxonomy): domain Eukaryota; kingdom Metazoa; phylum Chordata; order Ceratodontiformes; family Protopteridae; genus Protopterus; species Protopterus annectens. Next base: position 1,060,705,614 of record NC_056746.1, on the reverse strand, counting down.
GCTACCAGATTCTTGTGCTAGGAACACTCCTCCAGGGATAGATAGGCTGCTCTAAGCTTCCCACTGCCACTGGTGAACAAAGAAGCCTCCCTTTATCCAAGAAAGGAAATGGGCAACACAGGAACTTTCCAAAAGTCCAGAATACAGCAAAGCCTGTATTTGGACTACTCTAGGTCAGGAAAGACGGGAAACAAGGATAATTTTTGTTTTTTTTCTTTTTTGCAACAAACAGCAGGAAAATGCAATAAATATGTAACACAGGCTAGCGCACTTGAGTGTGTAGCCTCAACAGGTAAATGCAACAAACAGGACAAACTTTAAAAGTGATTTTCTAGTACTTTTTGATAACCCCAAACATTCCCACAGGTAGTTGTCTCTAAATGCCCTATATTCCTGAATACGGTCTCCTCTTAAATATTTTTAATAGACACTCTACAAGTTCAGATATTGCAGTCTTTCATCATAACTTTAATTTTCACATCCATGAATGCCTTTGGTATATTTCTGCTGTACTCTTTCCAGTTTATTCATGCTTGTTTTGTTATGAGGTTAACATATTGTCATTCCATACTCAAGTTTGGATCTAATGTAATTAACAATGACTTCATCATTTCTGATTTCCTAGATTTTATAAATCTTTTTGTACAACCTAAATTTCTGTAACTATCATTAATCAATTGGTTGATATGATTAGAAAAACTCAAAGCTGGATCTACCCATATACCCAGGTCCTTAAATGAATCTACAGTTTCAATCACTGTGTGCTGTACTAAATACTCATCTTTCAATTTAGGTCTCCCAGATTTCATATGCTTAGTTTTTGTTGTATTTATCAGCATATTATTCTCCTGTGACCAAATGGAAAATGTAGTCAAGTTCTTTTGCAGACATGCCCTGTTTGTAACACATGCAATCAGTTTATCCAATGTCAGGTCATCTGCATACAGAAAGTAGAACACTTCAGATGAAAAAGATAGATCTGAAAGATACAATCTAAACAAGTAAGGGCTTAGGACAGAGTCCTGTGGGACACCTTGACTGTAACCAACATTTTCACCTGTCCAGTTGCTGTATGATACTTGCCAGGTGTTATTTGTAAGCCATGTAGCTGTCAATCTTTTCAAGAGTAAATCAATGCCTAGTTGTTCTTATTTATTGATCAGTGTTTTGTGTATGACCCTATCAAATGCAAACTTAAGTCTACATACTTTACATACTTTACTTTACATCACAGCACAATTTTTCATCATAGTTACTATATTGTTACAGAACATCATGTTAAGGTGGTAATATATCTATTTTCAACTTATGCATGCTGATATATGGTTTCAAGTCTATATGACTCTGGGTTTGTCCTACTCCACTTTCCTTTATAGACAGGTTTAATAAGTGCATGTCTCCAATCTTGGGGGATTTACCCATATTTATAAGACCTACTAAATAATAAATATAATGGTACAATAAGTTTTTGTAGAAGTGTTCTCAAGTCATTATTACTATTTCATCTCCTCCCTGTGCTTTGTTTGGATGCAGTTTGCATAGTTCTTTTTTAATATAATCTAATTTGATTCCAGTATCTGAGGTTACCTGGATGTCACTAGAACAACTTATCAGCCCCTTTGTGGAGCCAAACTGTTTTGCTTAAGTTTTTGCAAATATATCTATAATATGTTGTGTCTGAGAATAAATTTTAGAATCTACACACCATTTACCTGTTTGTACATCTTACTCCTTCCACATCTTATGTATCTATAAAATGGTTTCCAAGCACGATAAATATCTTTATATAAATTTTCCTCAATTTTTTTCTTGATCTTGTCTCACGCTATGCTTAATTTGTTTGCCCAGCTTGTTTATTTAAGTTTTCAAAATTGTAGTTGGTCAGCTGATGTGTGAGGTAATAACTGCATTACAATTTTAAGTACTGCTGTTGTTTTATAGTATATTTTGATAAAGTATCATTTTATGTAGAGATGAAAGCACTCATTTTTATAAAAGTCTGGTTCACTTTTTATCATTTGGAGAGTATTTTTACTTCATTTTGGCTCATTTGCCTCTGCTATATCACTTTTCTCTGTTTTTGGATTTGATTTCTCACATAACTATATTATGTTCATGGTACAGTCACTGTAGCAGTACTGTTTTAGACTCCCATACAATGTCTCTGCCTCTACATATTTCCTTAAGGAATACCTAAGAGGATTGTCACTCCAAACTGGTTATATCTCTAGACTGGATACCAAGCGTGTCCGCAGGATGTATGAACTGATGCCCAGTTTGCCACATTGTAAATGGCTTGCATTGAAACTGGCCTATAAAATGTTATGAGGTGAGGGCTGCATGGCAGAATGTATATTTGCATGTTCCTGCAGTGGCCTGCCTTTCTTTTTTTATGGCAATAGGCAATGCAAGTTACAAACTATTTGGAGAGTGTCTGCTTAGTAACCTGTTTGCCCTCCTTACCATTTACAAAGACTACAAAACAACTGGTCCATTTGATGGACTTGGTCCTATCTAAATAGTTCCACATCCGCTTGTGGATATCTAGCATATGCAGGCTCTTTTCCTTTGGTCTGGGGTTTCAGGATAAATGACCAGCAGCTGGATTAACTGGGTAAGGGACACTGAAATCACTTTTCACATAATGGTGTGATTTGTCAATTTGTAGCATTGTTGAATGATGGGAAGAACCCACTGAAGTGAACTCCCAAGTTCGAATGGAGGAGCTTAACCTTTTTGACAGGGGAAGGGGTGGGCTGGGGGAGTAGGAGATGGTAGAAAATATGCTGATTTTTCTGGAGAGAGAGAGGTTTGCCAGAATTTTAGTCCCTTGCAGGTTTGTCCCAAAATCTTTTTCTTGGCATTTTTCTGCCTGTGTGTGCAGATTTTTAGTCTCTATGAACAAAGGTAGTGGGCTTAGCAGGAAAGCTCCTTTCATACCTGAGGACTGATGTGAGAAAATTTTGAAGATTTGAGCAGGTATGAAGCATGCCCCTGTTGGGAATCTAATAGCTTAACTTTGATATTCTCAGGAAGGGACTTTGAATGATGCCATGCAAATCCTCTGGTGATAGATCCAGTAGAAGCTGCCCTGGAAGAAACTTTTGCTGCATCATATGTCTACTCACTCGTGCAGACTGACCCACCATGGAAATAGCCTTCTATTTAGTTTGAGAAACTTTAATGTTGGTCAAAATCTTGTTAAATTCATCAAGAATAGACAAAATACTTTTTTTTTTCATTTGGGTCTGATAAATCAATGCCCTGAAAGCCAGGGCTGGAGAAGTGTATAATTTCTTTCCATATCTGCCCGTGGCTCTGTCCATGTGGAGAAAGAAAACACAGAAGGATATGCGATTTTTATATAGGAATTTTAGATACTTTGGCACTTTGTAAAACCTATCAGACCTCTAAGGGGCCAGTGACTGAGTCAGATGAGGAAGAAATACATGCAAAAGCATCAAGAAAAGCCTCCATTGCTGGAGCTCCTACCTCCAACAAATTGTAATAGCTCTTCTGTAAATCAGAAACTTGCCTTGATTCCCATTCAAGATGCAGCATCATTTTTGTGATGATTTCCCCAAAAAAGATTCCCTCAACAGGGGAGTAAGGATAAAGTGTCTTCATCATCTGAGGCCACTGGCCTGAGAAATTAATCTGAGATGAATATGCCAGATAGTATTTATCAGAATCAGTGTTCCTCCTCACAGGAGGATGACTCATGTTCTCTTCTGATGGATGGGAGGAAGAAAAGTAGTAGGAAGAAAGGAAGGAGGTTTGAGAGACAAAATGGCCTTATATAGGCCCTGCGAAAATTCCATCCATTCCTTTTCTTGAAACATCTAAGATGGAGAAGCATTCTTAGTCTTTTGGTTTTTTTAATCTTAAGGGTGACATCTGCTTTTAGAAAACATGGTGGATCTGACCCTGGTTCACCTCCATCAAAGAACCAGGCATCTCTTCTCTAGCCAGGAAATGAGGTATGCCCTCCGGTCCCTCAGAAATAATAAGCCTTTTTCCCCCTCTCAATGGTCTCAGTATGATCAGTTGTATAGGACATATGACAGTCAGACTTCATATCAGCATCCAGTGAGGTCACGGTAGCAGAAGCTTGAGAAGAGATAGGACATACGGTGGGTTCCTGCAATACTGAACAGGCATGTCTGAGTCCAACTTGGCAGATGTTGGTTCAGGCCTAGACCTTTTGAGTTACTTTGTGGGTGCAAATGGGATGTCAACGGCAGAGAGTTTTGCCATTTTTGACTGGGCAAGTCACTTCAAGCACTGGGCATTTAGTGTGAAAAGATTTGTACATAGGATTTGGGGGACAAATGACTGACAAATATGGCAATTCTAATAGTCATGTTCATCCCCAAGACAAATCAAGGGAGTGGAGGTCTTTATTAAGGAATCTGCCTACTGCAATCACACTTTATTTTCATAGTTGACATCTAACAGAGTTAAACACCAAATAACAAAGGGAAAAAAAGAAGGTTCCACAAGAGGGCATTTATCAGAATAAGTGAAGGCAGAGGTAACACTGACTACCACATGAATAAACAGATAGAATGGATATAAGACCTGCATTTGGAATGGCGGCAAGATAGTCTGAATGTCTTATGTTTACATGTCTGCTTATGTACTCATGGGCATATGTCATACATAGCTGTATGGAAGGTTTATGGGCTTTGGTATCCTGGCTGGATGTCAAGTTACCTCTGCGAGATAACCCAATAGTACTGGAATACTTCAACAGTGATCTAAGAAAGACAACTAAAAAACACCATCAGGAAAATGAAGGCATCCCATGAGTTTAGACTACTATCAGAAGCTAAAGAAAATAAATCCTTCTTTAGCTATCTTACTAAAGTAAAGCATAACATTCAATGCTCAGAGCTTATCCAAAATGTACTTGAATCCAATGGCTGTAAATAATACACTAGCAACCAAATTCAATGCAAATTTCATCTCCAAAACAACTATACAAACCAATATATCCCACCCCACCATAACAAAATACCACTTGCTAAGCAATATCTCTCAAACAAAAATACACCCATGGGGCTTGATAACAGACCTAGCTACATAATAAATAGCACAAAGCAAGCCCTAGTGGACTCATTCCTACAGCTGTTCAGCCTGAGCTTAGCCAATGTTTTTTGTTTTCCCTGAAATATCACACACAGCTGTAGTGATGCCACTTTACAAAGTTAGTCCCACCACTGACCCTAGAAACTATAAACCCATTAGCCTGACTAGCTCATTTGCAAAACTACGGAACATATCCTAATTGATCTAAATACCTTATTTTATAAGGCTTAACTCTCAGTAATTCAGCTTTGTTAAGAAAAGACCCCTTCTCATTTATCTGGTTAAATTCTTTGACACAGTAACTCATGTTCATTCAACAAACCTCGACTGGACTAAGGCTTTTGACACCATACCACATGCTAACATAATAAAAAAGCTAAATGAGATACACATTGACACATACACAGTGGACAGGAATCTAATTGAAGTATGCAATCCATGTAGTGAGATCAGATCTCTAATACAAAAGGAAATCTTTGGCTAACCACAGCTACAGTCAACTGCAAACTTTGTGTTATCAAGTCCCCATTTGATATGCAGAATATCCAAACAGAGCTAACATATCAATAACTGGTGCTCGAAAAACAAGTTAAAACTAAATGTAATAAGTCTAATACACTTAGATTTGGTAAACAATTTCATCCATTTTATAGTATAGACAACATCCCACATCAAAATGAAAGTGTAGTGAGAGACCTTGGAACACAGGTAGAGAGTTCCCTGGCCTTTTTCTGATAGTAATGTTGCAACAGTAGTTAGGAAATTTTTTACCTGGTGTAACTGTCTACAAAGATTTTTCATCTTGATCCAAGGAAGTTCTTACTCCTCAGTTCTGCATTGATCAGACATATCATCGAATACACTACAACATTTAGGACTACATCTTACTTTATTCAAACAACTAAAGACCCCAGAGATATTAACTAAAAAAACATAGGCTTAAAAGATGAGTTTCAAGAAGCGGCTGAAAGCACTATCCCTTTACTCAGTGTCCTACAGACTTTTGTTCAAGTACAGATAATCTGCAATCCAATAGTCAGCATTGATAAATACCTTACTTCTACTTAAAGAAGATAACTTGAATAAATTACAGACTTCACCGAGTTAGAAACTCAGGTGACAGATAACCACATATGGAAAAAAATATGCTCCCTTTTAAGATGTATGACAGTTATGATACTTGCCATAATGCTGGATTTTGATCACCCATGTTCATTTCCTTTGAGGATGAGACATGATAACCCAAGATACTTCATTATTCACAGGCTTAGAATTGTTGATAACAAAATACCAGTAGGACAGCTACTGGTATTTTGTTATCATATACGTTTGTTTTCCAGTAGGGACCCGGTTTTCGTTGGTGATTTTGTTTTAAATAGGCTTAGAATTGTGATTTATCCAGTTTTACTCATAACTGCTACCAGTCAGGAAGCCATAAACATGTTTGGTACTATTCAGCACATCAACAGATCTCAAATCTATGTCTCTGTTCTGCATTTGGATTTGCTGCTGTCCCCTGCTCAAAAGAGTTATGTGTAAGCAAGACCTTGCAACCTACTCCTAGGTCTAAAACTGACGTGGCACTGGTGCTCTGAGGCATGTACCTCAACAGCCACAATCTATGTCACCTCAGAAGTGGACATGCAAGGACTGCATTTATAATCTTGCCAAGGAGGTCAGTTGCTTGTTATTATCATTGATAATGTGCACCCTCCCAACATTTTCAGGATACAGTGCAGCCAGATCACAATTTCCCTCATTCCACCTAAAAAGCAATAGTCCATGGTATGGCTTTAACACAGTACTCTACGGCCAACTCTCAGATATTACAGGATATACTGACCCTTTATCAGAGTACCAGTTCAATCTACTCTCTTTTTTTAACGTTTATTGAATCATCACTTAAGACATAGGCAAAGGTGCATTTATAGAAAAGAAAACAAACCATATTAACACATTCAACAAACATTATACATCGTCATATATATTTTATACAATCATCAATCCAACATTACATAAATTGATAAGTTCCTGCTTCCCTTAAACATCACCTCCTCCTCCAAAACATTATTCTGCATGTATTATTCCCAGAATTTTAATTTTTTCTAAGTTATTTGCTCATACCCTTTTCTAAAGATAACACTTCAGTTCTTTTATCTGTTACAATATTCACTACTTCAAATACAGTTGGATTAGACTCTGATTTGATTTCTGTTTTCTAGTAATTTCTCTCTTCCCAATATTTTCTATTACACAATTCCTCCCCTAAAATGTGCACGCTGATTGGCCAGCCCAACCAGCGTGCCCGTTGTAAATCCCTCAATATACTAACGGAAAAAGGTCCGGTCGCCCGGACTTTTTCCGTTAGTATAAAACACTGTCTCGCTAAGTTAAAAGAGTTTAACATAGCGACACAGGTTTAAAAAAAGCAACGGAGATCTCCATTGCTTTTTTTAAAGCTGTCTCGCTATGTTAAACTCCTTTAACATAGCGACACAGTGTGTAAAAAGCAACGGAGATCTTGCGATCTCCATTGCTTTTTTTTTAAAGCTGTCTCACTATATTAAATGGGTTTAACATAGCGAGACAGCTTTAAAATAAGCAACGGAGATATCCGTTGCTTATTTTAAAGCTGTCTCGCTATGTTAAACCATTAACATAGCGAACAGTTTAAAAAACGGAGATCGCAAGATCTCCGTTACTACTGTTCGCTATGTTAAATGGGTTTAACATAGCGAGACAGCTTTACAATAAGCAACTGAGATCTCCATTGCTTATTTTAAAGCTGTCTCGCTATGTTAAACCCATTTAACATAGCGAAACAGTCTTTGCCCACAGCTCTGATGTACTGCGTAGGCATGCGCAGTACATCAGAACTGCCGCAGAATACCAGACAGCTGCGGAAGGGCAGTAAAGAGGCATTATACAATGCCATTATTTAAGAAAAGTAATTATTTCTTTTCTTAAATAATGTCATTGTATAATAGCAATAACCCACTTCTGGGTGTGGGTAATGCTGGATTTACCCACGGTTGGCTTTGTTTGGTCCCTCGGGCTTCACCCTCGGGACCAAACCACGCCAACCGTGGGTAAATCTAGCATTACCCACACCCAGGCGTGGGTTATTTCTATAATCTCCTCTGATTAATTCCTATAGTTGTCATGCAATATTTTACACACCCTACTAATTATCCTTTTTTACCAGCAGCTTCTGTAGTAGATTCAGCTAAAACACTACCAGAGCAGGTCTTTCTCTTAGGATTCCCTGATCGCTTTCTGTTTGCCTACACTCTGATATCAATCCCTGACAGGGAAGGCAGTCTCTAGCCTGCAGTCCAAATGTCTTATTGGTCTCTTCCCATTCTATTACCTTTCCCTCTCTATCTATTTGTTCCCAATATCTTTTCCTTTACCAGTTTTCTCCAGTAAATTCCAGCCCCCTGTTGCCTATTCTCTGTGCCCCTAATTGAAGTCATCCCTATCGAAAAAAAAATCTTTCTCCATTCTTGTGTTGGCTTAGTTCTCAGAATACTTCCTACTACTTTATGAATATAATATACTGTATGGCTATTGTTAGTTTCCTTAAGGATCTGCAACCAGAATTCTACTCCGTCCTTACTTCTTGAATTTCTTCCTTGCCTCATCTTTTTCCACTTTGAAGTATAACTTTCTGCTTCTGTTATGTGTATGAGCCTTAACCTGTGTAGCTCTAAAATATCCATTCAAATCAAGTAATCCTAAACCACTTTTTCCTATTGCAATGATCAACTTATCCCACATGACCCTCGCCCTCTTCCCCTCCCAGATAAAATCCTTTAACTCTTAGTTACTGTCGACAACTTCTCCTCTGGTTGACAAAAATACGTCCGACCTGTATAAAAAACTAAGGGGACTAAAAATGTTGCACTGCTTGTATCCTGCCATCCATATCCATAAACATGAACTTCCAGTTTCTCAAGTTTTTGTACTATCTTTTGTTAAGTCTCTTCTCACATATCCTTAATTGCCATAACAGAATCCTTTTTAACCCATACTAATTTTATAATGTCTCCATAAATAAGGGTACTGATGAACCAATTCATGTCTGGGTACATAGTTTACATCTATAGCCTTTGTTTTGTCTTCACTAATTTTATATCCCCAAAAAATGTGAAAGCATCTTAAAATGTTCCACAAAACTGAGATCTCCTTTTCTGGTTTTACCAGGTGAAAAGTAATATACTCTGCAAATAGAGCCTACTTTTCTTGATTACCATACCATTTATATTCTTGAATTTCTGAGTCCCTTACTTTCTTTGCCAATGGCTCCAAGTATGACTCAAATAAAGGGGAACGAGGACACCCCGCCTGATTCCTCTGTTCAGACTCGACTTATCATTGAGGAGCTCTCTCACTTTAATTTTTTTTTCCTTCAATCCCTCACATATCCTCCTATTATTGTATCAGAGAATACAGATCCTTCCATTGCCCGACTCATAAAATCCCAGCTTACTCTTTCAAATGCTTTCTCTGCATCAAGACCAAACCAGCAACAGCAGTATTTTCCTACATTCTGTTTCCCTCTGGATCATCAATTTTCTATTAATGTTGTCAATGTTTGCCTCCCCTCTATAAACCCACATTAATCCATATCCATCAATTTTGGCAACACCTCTGCCATTCTTTCAGCTATTATAGACATAAACAATTTATATTAATGGTATAAAATTTGAAATGGACATACAAGAAGCTGGGTCTAATGGGTCTTTACAGTCTTTAGGTATTACATCCTCCACAGCTTTTTCCCAGGATGCTAGTGCATCCTCTCCTTTTAAAATCCTGTTAAACAAAAACATCTAGATCTTTATCACTTTCTTCCATCCTAGCTTTCAAACTTCCACAGGAATATCATCTGTTTCTGGAGACTTTCCTGCAGATTGATTATATGTCACCATTTTAATCACATCTTTCCAATCTTAACATTGAGTTTAATCTACCTCTAACCTTCGCATACTTAAGTCTTGCATAAATATGTCCACTTTTGCTTTTTCTTGATTTTCACATTCCTCTGCTTTATAGAAATGTTCAAAAAATATTAAACATATATCTCATACCTCTATGGGATCTCTTTTTATATTTCTCGTTATAGGCTCCATAAGTTTGGAAATAATCCTTTCTACTTTCTGTTGCCTAAGTCATTGTGCTAAGATTTTTTTTGTGCTCTGGAGTTATCAAAAAAAAAAAAAAAGTTACTTAATAGCATTTTTTCTAAATGCATACATATTATCCAAATACTTCCTTATTTTCTCTTTAGCGCTCTTCAGTTGTGCCTTTTCATGTTCTGTCAGATTCCTGTTATTCTGCAATACTTTAACTTTCTCAGCCCCTCTAAGTAATTCTTGTTACTTCTTAACCGTATCCCTTTTTATTTCCATCCTGTTTTTCAACTCTATTTTCATTTTATCCCACTCACTAACTATAACTTCTGAAGAAATTCCTATCTTCCCTAATAACTCTCAAATAATTTCCACTACCCATCCCTTAAATTCCTGTCTTTTTAACAGATAGGTAGGAAAGCACCAGTGTCTCATTTTTACTTTATCACCCTGTATTTATATCTTAGTTGTTATTGGCACATGGTCAGTTTAGTCTACTCTTGAGAGATTTTATTTTCTGGCCCCCTTCTTACCCATTTACTTTTCTTCTGCCTGGCAGTAGTCATGCTGAGGCAAGTAGTCATCCTTGATGGTTCAGACTTATTCCCCACCTTCGATCCCAACCTACATCCAACATACATTCACAGCCTTAGGCTCATTGGTATTACTGTATCTACCAGATCAAATCTCCATTGCTGCGAAAGGGTTATAGGTGGTTGCTTGAAATCGTGCCCTGTTACCCCCCCAAGAGATGCATGAAAAAACTGCCTTTCATTCCTAATACATAAGCCAATTCCTTAGGGACCTGGGTCCTTTTGAGTCCTTTTTATATACAGTCACCTTTTCTGTACATGTACTACTGCACTGGTCACCCCACTCCAATGAGGTGTGTTGAATTGTCCCCCCTGTTGTAGAAGGTAGTAGTAGTCCACAAAAAAAAAACACAAAAACTGACAGGTCAAAAAAGACCCATAAAGATGAGAGTGGACTATTGAGGATTGTTACTATTATGCAAGAAGCCCAGAATTTCCAGACAGTAGATGTACAAAAAGATTAAGAGAAAATTTAGAGGAAAGAAAAATACTTGAACAAGAAAAACTGTCAAAAGCTAATTTGTGTTCATTAATACAACAGATTCATGAAAAACATTATATAAACCAAGAAACCTTGGGCTGTTAGGAAAAAGAAGCGACTGAGGAAGTGCGAAAATATAAAGAACAAAATCTAGAGATTTTTTAAAGGTATAAAAAAGAAATATGGACATGAGAAAGAAAGAGATCTGATATGATGCAATATTTATGCAAAGGAGAAAGGCAAATTAATCAGTACAAAAAAGGAGCTTCAAAGATATTTCAAGAGAAATACAGGCAAAGGCACCTAGATATGGAAAATTTCACAATACAAAAAATAAGATCACAAAGGGAGAATGCAGAACAGAAAATTAGTAAAAGTAGAAGTTAAAAAAAAGAGAAGCTGACATTATGGAATACCTGTGAAGTGAAGGATTTAATGTAGAAAGTCTAACACAGATTATGTCACAGCATGATGGACTGGACACATCTGAACAGAAATATGGACATGGGAAAGAAAAAGAGATTTAATATGGTGCAATATTTATGCAAAGGAGAGAGCAAAACTATTTGATACAAAAAAAGAAGCACCAAAGATATCTGAAGAGAAATACAAGCAAAGACATCCTGATATGAAAATTTTACAAAACAAAAAATAAGAAAACAAAGGAGGAAGTAGAAAAGAGGATTAGTACTGGAGAACTTAAAGAAATAGAAACTGAACTTATGGATTACCTGCAAAGTGAAGGATTTAGTGTAGAAAATCTAACTCTGATAACATCACAGCATGAAAGAATAATGAATCCCCAAACTAAGGAGAAACCAGTGGAGCTGGAAGCATATGATCAGTTGCCATGTGAAGATATTTTGGAGCCTTCACTAGGAAACCAGTACAAAAGTTCACCTGGATTTGCACAGCAAAAGAGGGAGAGGGAGACTGTGGCAGCTCTGACACAGTCAATGTTGTGGAGTGATAGGTCAGTGAGTTCCCATAAGAATAAGCAACGGATAACACAAGATGAAACTGAAAAGAATACAGCACAGGAAGATGTTCTCAAAATTTCTATAGAACGTCCACAGGAAATGGAGAGCAAACAATGTGCCCGTAGTTTACAAGAAAAGGATCTAAGGGAGGACTTGTTTGATTTGAGATGAATAAACATATTAAGATCAATGAAAGAAACAGACTACAGAAAGTCAGTAAGGCCCAAAATATTATATGTTTGGTAAAACAAATGAACACAATAATCAAGACTGTTCATAAAAATTCACACGATATAACAGAAGTAAATAGGATATATTACAGTGCAGCTAAATAAATAACAGATATAAAGTCTTACTGCAAAAATACAGGGCAGTAAGGAAAAGGAAGGGGAGAGATCAACTATCAAAACCATAAATCAATTAAGACAAGAAGTGTTGCTATTAGAAAAGTACAGAAGAGGAAACAGGTCAACAAAGATACTGAGAGAGACAGATGTGATAAAAGCAATGTACAGTATCAGAACAGACCAAGATCTATTCTACACCACTACAAATAAACTAAAGATATCAGTGCAGGCAGAAAAAAACCATAGCACATATGCAGATACATATAAAGGAAAAGTGCAAAAGCAATTTATTGATGACCCAAAAAAGTTTTATAGAGAACTGGAAAACAAAGCAAAAAGAAAAGAATCACCACCAAAAGAAAGAAGAAGAAATAGACACATTTTGGAGAAAAATCTGTGAAGATCCTGTGGAACATAAAGATGCTGAACGGACAGAATAACAAAGATGTTGAACAGACAGAATAAGTAAAAGAAAGAAAGAATAAGAAGTTCAAATATACAGGATATGAAATGGGATGAAGTAATGGCCAGAGAATCTGAAACAAAATTAAGAAAAGCTCCCAATTGGAGAATGCCAAGCCCAGATGCAGTACCTAATATCTGGCTAAAAGTATTAACATATTTACGTGAAGATTTGCCATGAGTAAGAACTATTTCTGTGTGCACCCCAAACAGACATGGGTCTCATAAAAATATTTTACAGTCTTATTTAGATATGTTACTGCTACATGTAACTCTGTATGAGTTCTAGGAGGAGTCAGTTCTGTGCCTCGTTAAAAACAGAAAAAAATGATACTCCTACTTAAGAGTGAACTGCAAACCAAGTGTAAACAATACACTGGAACTAATGGCAGCAGAGTTTATAGTCATTTAGAAGAAAACTTACTCATGACAATAGAACAAAAGGGTAACAAAAGAAAGTCGTGGGGAACAAAGGATCATTTGTTGTTAAGTAAAGTCATAATGGAGAAATGTAAAAAAAGGGAAGAATCTAAGTACAGCATGGATAGATTACAAAAAAAGCATTTGACAGCATCCCACATCCACGAATAAAAGAGTGCTTACAAATGTATAAGATACACTCTACATGGATTAGTTACATTACAGTGACCATGGAACAGTGGCAAACCACTTTACAGCTAAGCTATGATAAAGGACAAATTATTATTCCAGGGGTAAAAAGGGGTATATATTCCACGGTGACTATCACTGCTGTTCTTTTGTATTGCCCTTAACCCATTAAGCTGTCTACTTAACAGATTAGGCTATAGCACAATGTGGCTCCCAGAAAATAACAATGTGTAAAGACTAACCTTTTTTGTAGATTATTTAAAACTATAGTTCATCAGATGAGGAACTGAAAGCACAACTGCAAATGGTAAAAACTTTCTCAGATGATATAAGAATGTAATTTGGTCTTGATGCGTGTGCAAAAGCAACCTTTAAAGCAGGAAAGCTGCAATACCAAGAAAATAGTCTGGGACAAAAATGTGATATAAAAAAACTTGAGCAAGAGGGAGTGTATAAATATTTGGGAACTGGTAAAAGATCAATATTAAAACATGAACAAATGTGAATAAAACTTAGGATTATTTTAGAAGGCTTAAAGTAATACTAAAAATAGCCCTGACATCTAGGAACAAAGCCCAAGTTATAAAACAGCTTGCTCCTCCTGTTCTAACTTACACTTTGGGGTCTTTGACTGGCCCCAAAAGTACTAGATCAGTTGGACAGGAAAACAAAAAAATGTTTCATGCTTATCAAATGATTTATAAAAATCAGTGGATACCAAGTATAACACCCTTCCTCTGCTCTGGGCCAGTAATCAAACTGCCTGAATCCTCACCACTGGCACTAGTGAGGGATTTTCACTTGGAACAGAAATCGATACACATCGTATTTCCAGCTGCAGCTCTCTGCACCAAGCACAATTTCCCTTAACAGCACACAGGGAACACACTCAGTCAGGGGGGCTGGGTTTTCCCTTTCTTTCTCTCTCTCTCCAGGTCCCCCAATAAGACTCCCCACTGGCACAGTTGAAGAGCTGAGTCCTCAGCCGTGTGTTCCAAGCCAAGTCCTCCACCACCCTCTCTGTGAAACCAGTGCTCTGTGTCCCTGCTTCAAGTAGCTGACACACACACTCTTTGAGATTTGATTTTCACACACACACACACACACACACACACACACACACACACACCTGGGAATGGCTGGCACAGATTTACCAGCTATGCCCCATTCTGTCCAGACTATAAGGTAGGTACTACCACCAGAACACTCCAAAGCCAGCTACTCTAAGGTTCTTACAAGGGTACCCAAGTATACTGAATACAATTAATATTAATACAAATGGTAGTATTTGACCAATGCAGGAATGCTTTCAGGAGCAGCCACAGTGTCACCAAATAAATATAAGTACTCTCAAATGTTCAAATATTCTCTAAAAGAACAGCCACAATGAAAAGTTTTAAATATATTTAATAATAAATAATAAAAATAACATGGAAATACTGAATATATATTTACAATAAACGCCAGAGTTTCAATCACAGGAAATATTAAAAATAACACAGATGGAAAGGTTCACACAGATACAGAAAAACAATACATAACTAATCTCACTGTATTTTCCTGACTGATCTAAAGAATTACTATTCTCTAGTTACTTACTAAAGCAAGGCAAGATGACGTGGGTGAGTGTTCTTCCTTCTTTGTCAGGTTTCAAAAACAAACTGCCCTGAGACTTCTGTCTCATCTAGTATTACACCATCATTTCAGTGCTGGATTACAGAATGACATTACATACATCTGGTCATCTGACCCTGGTTCCTACACTACCCCCTTTGCTAGAAACGGAACCTGAATTTAGCACATATGTGTTACCATGCACACAGCTGGGGCTTTGCTGAGATGCGTTCTAGCGTGCATCTGAAAGCTATAAAACCATTTCAAAACTTCCACCCTTCCAGGGAAACAATTAGTTCACCCTTAAGGACAATACATTAGGATTCTTAGTCCTGGTTTTCACAGACATTTCATCCCTGGCTGCAATCAGAACTGTGAGATACAATCTATATGGCCTAAACCAGGTAATTTAATTTTAGACTATTTTTCAAAGTTAACTGGACTGAGATTAACCTCTTCTCTTCCAATATCCTCTATTACAATATATTCATTTCAACAGTTACAATAGAGTCTGACATACAAGTGTATTTCTTTTCTGTCCAGCAGGACCCACTGTTGGTACATTTTTAACACAAGCAGCCTTACAAATACATGTTTTGCACAAGCACCTGCACAAATCAGTTTGATATACAAATGCCATATAATTCTTTACAAAACTCCAGCAAGCTATGCTGGCATATGTTAAACATCCACTGCGCTACTTCTCCTGGCATAGCTGACAATACCTCACATTATCACACCAAGATTATATATTTCCCATTTTTAAGGATGTATGGGTCACCTTGAAATTGACTGCATGTACAGATCTGCAATCGCAGAACTGCATACATATCTGCTGAACTCACAAGATCCAAACATAGTGAAAGTTTTAAAACATGAGGAGAACAAGTCTAAGATGACTTCCCTGCTTATTTTAGCAGAAGCATACTGTGTCAAGCAGGAAAAGAAATCAAATCAGAAGTAGATAAAAAACAAGCAGCAACTGAATGTGCCAAAAAACAAAAGAAAGAATATAAGGTGAAGGATCAGATGATAAGGCAAGAAATGTGGAAAATACATAAATATAGATGCAAGTACGGAAAACTCCTGGAAAACCTCATGTTGATCAGGATCTAATACAGGAATGGTTAAGGAGAGAGGAATTTAAACCAAAGGAAGAAAGGTTAACACTGGCAGCCCAGGATAGTGGACTACATACATGTTGGTTTACAAAATCCACTGAACATATCGAAGAAAAAGACAAATACAAGTTTTGTAAAACAGAATTGGAAACATTTGCACACCTTGTTGCTGGGTGTGACACAATAATAGCAGAAGGCCTGTATACTGAAAGGTATAATAATGTGTCAAGATTGTTGCACTGGGGATTGTGCAAATACTATAATACTGAAGTAGCTGAGAAGCATGGAAACATAAGCCACAAAGCACTATAGAAAATGAAGGAATTTATTATCAGATGGAACCACCCATTACCAACAGTTCAAAAAACAGATGCAAGAATACCAGATATCATACTCCATGAAAAGAACACATACACATATACATATGCATACACACACATATAAAGAAAGGGGGGGTTAAGGGAGGGTGTGGCTATTGCAACAGTGATCTATTTAAACATCTACTGTTAATTGTACGTTTATTTGCACAGCTGTTATATGTTCACCATAAGCTCATTGTTGCAGTGCCCCAAGCTGTATTTGGATGAATACAATAGCTTAGGAGAAAGGAAGGAAGAAACTTGAATTCAGAAACTCCTGGAGAATAGTCCTAGCAAAGCATTCGCTGAAACTAGAGACATTAATTTTTAGTGCTTAGTACATGTATGTATACAACCAAGTTGCTTCCTTTAGCAATTTCCATAGTCCACCCCATAGTCCATCTCTTTCCAAAAAGCCACATAATTAGTCAGTACCCTAGTAAAGTGGGTCCGGACTTTGCCTGAAATTGTCTTGTTATAGTGAGAATAACAAAAATAACAGAAAGGGAAACAATTTTCAAAAGTATGTCTGGAACTAATTGCCACTTAAAATTAACCTTCATAGACTATTCCCACTTGATCAGCAACCCTGACCAATCTTGTCTTGTCAATGCATGGTGTGCAAAATTCTTTTCTCCCATAGTTTAAGGCTCTGGAAAGAAAATGTGTACATGAATTTTGTAGCACAATGTAAACTTTATGGAAAAAGTTTAGACAGGAAGGAAGGACTCTTTCTCAAAAATTACCACATTTTTTAAAAAAAAGAGACAAGGATAAGTCACCATTACAGCTTGTAAGTCATACTTTTCTTGCAGAAGTAAGAGCAAAGAAAAACAAAAAAAACTTCAATCAGCCTCATGAACAGATTCAACAGGAAATGAGATTTCCTCAGTATAAAATCAAGATCCCAAGAAGGAGCCATTGATCATCTACTGTGAACCAGCAGTCCCGATGGGGTAAATTGTGCAAGATCAGAACCCAGTGCTATCAGTCGCAGAGTGGGTGAAGCCGAAAGGGATAGAGATGTAAAGCCTCTTGCAAAAACTGTTTCAGTTGAGATAAGGTAAAAAGTAGGAGAGGATCTAAGAGTAGTCAAGCAGAGATGACCTAGATATAAAACTTGAAAACACAGTAAGAGAGGTCAGAGAATATTAAATCATGCAAATAATGCAGAACTAAGGAATGCAAGCTTCAAAGCAGTCTTGGTTCTTAGATTGGCATCAAGTAGAAAATCTTTTCCATTAACATCTGTATAATTCTCTAGTACCAAGTTTCTTTGCCACCTTTAACTCATTCATTCCAGAACAACTCAGAAAATGCTGACTGCATGCTTCCACATAGGAACAACAGTGCAGCTTGAGCTCATTTTCAGATAATCCATTTGTAATATGATAAAGAAAACAAATGTTCGCAACCCTTTAATCATAAGAGCTAGACTAGAAATGTAAATGCAAAAGTTGTTCAATAGACACTGATCTTTCCAATGGTGTAAATGTTGATAATGCGTATCTAAGTCATTATTAAATATTTGCCAAGGAATGCTGATGTTATGCATATTTTTTACCTTTTTGGTAAAACAAATCACAGTATCTTGGTGAACGCATCATACATACCCATACAATTTGTAAGTTATTTGCTTGTGTGAGCCTCAGCTTTAAAATGATACCTTAGCCATTGCTGTGTGATGCTCCTTTGCTGAAATATGTACATAAATATGATTAATACTATATTTCTCATAATCTGACAAAGCGTAATATCTCTTCATTCGCAACAGAGACTACATCTCAGCATACAAGTTGTATGGCTCAGTGTCAGCTTTAAACTGATCCATCATGTGTGTCATTACCATGCTCCCTCGCAAAGATATGTGGATAATAATGAGAAAATATCCTGCTTTCCATATTGCTACAAATAAGCTGAGCCTTTCATTCATGTCACTGTAATAGAGGAGCAGAAACTGTTTGTTCTGTTGTGAATATTACACTTCACCCTGACCTTGCCTTACTTCCTTGAACACATTCACAGAAATGTGGCAAAAATATTAATTTTCATAGTCCTACAAGCAAATAGACGGTTATATTTCTCCATGTATGATACTCCCAAATTCAAATTATTACATTAAGTTGTACATTTTGATAGTGGCTTCAAAAGGATACCTCATCATCACCTTGTCATCTTTCCTAACAGAGTTACTTACTGAAATATAACAAAATGTCATAATTTTCATACTCTAAGTCATAAACTGTGATATATGTACATGTGTACAGCATACAGATATGTTGCTTTTACCATCTCGTAAGTACTTATACTGTTTTCAAAATAAGGTATTACTTAGCATGTTGATATGTTCCCTAGCAAAGTTATTTGCCAAAATATGAAAAAAAATCATAATTTTCTTAACCCAAGTCATAAACAAACCGTGATATCCATACATGGGTACAACATACAGATACAGTTCTTTTACCATCTTGTAAGTACTTATACTGTCTTCAAAATTAGGTCTTCATTAGCATGTTGACATGTTCCCTAACAAATTTATTTACCAAAATATGAAAAAAAAATAGGATTTATGTACTTACCATAACTTGGCATTTGTGTTGTCCAATTTCATTCTTCCTCACCACTGCGTCATTGGATCAAACATCGGATCTGAACCGGCCATTCCAAAAGACTGATGATACAAGTCTTGAGCTCCTCCCACTCCCACAATGCCCTGCATTTCCTCTAACCCCTCAGATTGAGTTTATTGCCTCAGAAAAGAAAAGGGTTAAAAAACTTCAACTATGGACACAACAATATTACCCTAAACTGAAGCTCAAATTAGAAATCCATGGAGCTCAGGTTCCTCTACATGCCTCTAGACATCCTGGAAGGGGGAAGGTTAGGTGGGATGTAAGGAAGAATGAAACTGGACAACACAGATGCCAAGTTATGGTAAGTACATAACTCCTAAATCTGTTGTTGTCCATTTCATTCTTCCTCAGCAGTGGGTCCGAGCCTCATCTACATGATTTCTTGGGTGGCCCCTATGGAAGGATATGCTGGAGCACCACGGAGCCAAGGGATGTGCTGTCTCTGGAAACTATATCCAATTTGTAATGCAAAACAATGGTATGTGACTTAAATCAGGTTGACACAGCACAAATTTCATCAACAGAGATTCTAGCCAAAAAAGCCAAAGAAGTGGACAGTGACCTGGTAGAGTGAGCCATTGGTAGACTGGGCAATTGTAGATCTTTTAAGGAGTAAATGGTGGAAATGCAATTAGTGATCCATTTGATTAGGGTTACTTTCAACACACTGCTTGGCTTAATCGGTTGGGAGAAAAGGAAATGAATAGCTGTTCAGATTTCTTATGTTCCTTTGTCCTGGGCAGATAGAAATGCAACTGTCTATGAACATTAAGTAGGTGAAGCATATATTCACCTCTGTTGAAATAGTTAGGGGAAAAAATGGAAGATGGATGGACTGGTTTATATTCACCTCCATGGCCACTTTAGGTGTAAAAGAAGGATTTGTTCTCAGAGACACACGGTCTTTGAAAAAGGTAATATATAGTGGTTTAGATGATAAGGCCTGTAGTCCCAAATACCCTCTTGGCTGAAGTAATGGCCACAAGAAAAATGGTTTTCCAGGCTAAAGACTTTATGCTGCAGGAATCAGCCGGTTAAAAGGATCTCTGAGTGAGGCCTCGTAGGTTCAGGTTCAGATCCCAAGGAGGGGCAGGATCTTTAATTGGGGGCCTAAGAATAAATATTCCTTTCATGAAGGCCTTGCATAACTTGGATGTTGAGATGGAAGTTAGTGAATATAGATCATCTGCTATGTGGAAATTTGCAATCTCTGGCAATTGTAACTTAACTGTAGAAAAACTGACTCCTTCCTGAAAAAGAGAACTTAGGAAAAGCAGGATAGTTGAAATGGGAGCTAAAAAAGGGTCAATGTTCTGATTCAGTGCACACACTGAAAATCTTTTCCATTTGCTATTGCACACCTTTTTAGTAGAAGGTTTTTGAGAAGCAAGTATGACTGCCCATACAGGGGAGGCCAGCTTGGACTTTCTTAGAATCAGTGGAAGTGGAGAAACCAAGTGGTTAGTCTTAGAGATCTTAGATTGAAGGATTGGTGTTCTGATGGGTGAGAAATCAGATCCTGTCTGGGATCCTGTGTCCAAGGTGAATATTTAGAGTGAGACCATAGGAAGGGGGAACCATACCTGGCAAGTCCAGAAAGGAGCAATAAGGATTAGAGTTCTCTTTAACCTGCTGGCTTTCTGTAGGGCTTTCAGAATCAAAGGAATCAGGGGTAGGCCTACAGGAGACCCAGAGGCCAATGGTATATTAGAGCATCCCCTAGGTAGCTTCCTATTTGGGGGGGTGTCAGAGCAAAGTATTTGCTGAATTTGGTGTTCAGGGGAGATGCAAAAAGGTCACAGCAAAGTTGGCCCCATCGACGGAATATATGGTTTGCTACTGACTGATTTAGGGATCACTTGTGTGGACTCAGGATAGATCTGTTGAGTCTGTCCACTAGAACGTTGTTTTCCCCAAGGATGTGCATTGCAATCAGAAAGTGGTTTAGAGAGATTGCCCATTCCCACATTCTCATGGTGTCTCTGTATAATGTGTATGAATAAGTCCCTCCTCCCCATTTGCTGATATACCAGACTACTGATATGCTGTCTGCATGCATTGCTATCTTTCCCAAAGGTAGGTAGTCTTGGAGAGTTTGCAACATCAGGAGGACTGCTCTCATCTCTACAATATTGATGTGTCATTTGGTCTCCATCATGGACCATGTGCCTTGGAACAATTTTCCTTCATAATGCCCCCCCACCCCAATAAGGAAGTATCCGTGGTCACTGTGGCCATTGGTGGGGAAGGAAAAAAAAACCTGTCTAGATAAAGATCATCCGATAGCATCCACCAGTGGAGATAACACCTGCAAACAGGAGTCAGTTTGATCGGAACAGTTAAAGGGTGATACAGGATGGACCACTGTACCACTCTCATAAAAAATCTTGCCAATAATACTAGAAGTATGGCAGCCAAAACAGAACCTAGAGCTCTTATAATAAATCTTGCTGGGGGTGCAGGCGTATCCATTTGGACTTGAACTTGTCTCAAGGATAACACACATTGCAACGGTAAGTTTGCTACCTGCATAACTGTGTTCAATTGCATTCCTGTGAACTCTATTGTCTGCACAGGCTTCAGTTTAAACTTTGCTAAATTTATCGTGATCCCCTGAAGATGTGCAAAATATACTGCATTGCTAACACCAACTGATGCCATGATAGTGCAGTTAGGAGCCAATCATCTAAGTGCAGAATCACCTGGAATCCCTGCAGTCTCAAGTGAGCTGCCACTACCAGCATGCATTTGGTAAACACCCTGGGGGCTGTGCTGAGTCCAAAAGGCAGTCCTCTGAATTGGTAATGACTGGTTCCCAGCAGGAAGTGCAAATGTCTCCTTGAGTATCTGTTGATTTTTTATGTGATAGTATGCATCCTGGAGGTCTACTGAGCACATCTAACCTTCCTTGCATAGTAATGACAAACAGATTTAGCTTGATCAGGTCCACTATAGACTGCAGATCCCCTGTATTTTTGGCACCAAAAAGAAGCATGAATATGTTCTGCATCCTTGTTGTTCAGTTGGGACCCATTGGAAGATGCTTTTCTCTAGAAGTTTTTGAAGTTCTTGTATGGCGCACTCCCTCTGACTGTGTGGGACGTCGGGGAGGTTCCTTCCCGGGGGGGGGGGGTAGGAAGGAAAAAGGGAATGTAATAACCTCTGGAAATTATGTTTAACACCCAGATGATGTTTGTTGTTTTTGTCCAGGTGTCAAGGTGCAATAAAAGTCTGCTCCCGACTGCCTTCATAGTAGAAGAGTTGAGCTGTGCTTCAGGAGCGCTGATAGGGCTTGTCAGAGAAAGGCTCTATGAAGCCCTGATTCTGTGGACCCCCTCTGCCCCTAGAGTGATGTCTCCCATTAAATCCTCATCCTCTGCCACTGGATGAGGATTCCTCGTGAGACTCTGGGAAAGGGGCCCGAGACTTTCTGAACCACATTTTCTTCCCACTACACTGGTTCCTCGAAAAGAGCTTCTGAGGGGAAGAAAACTTGATCCCTACAGCAGACAGTGTCTTCCCCTCTTGCTCAGTGCAGGTAAGTGTGTCCTTGACCAATGGTCCAAACAAGGAAGAACCATCGAAGAGGGCATTAGTAAAAGACACCTTAAAGAGTTCCGGAAACCCACAAAGCCTCAACCAGGCATGCCTCCTGGGGGCTATGCCCAATCTGGCTGCTCAAGAGGTACCTTCCACAGCACTGGAAATCAACGTCATCGATGAGTTAGAGAAAGACATAAGAGTCGACAGCTGGGGAGAGACCTTGCTGAATTCCTCCTCCGACATGCAATCTGACAGAGAATTGGTGAGTTCCTTGACCAAATCCCTTTGAAGACGTGATGTGCATCAAATAGTCTAGTGCTCTCAGAGTAAAAGTTGCTGAGGCATACAGGCACTTCCAGTGCTTGTCCAAGGCCTGAGACTCCTTGTTCAGTGGGTGGACAGAGGAGCGCTGCTCTGCTAGCTCCTTCTTTGTGGCTGCTGACACTATGATGGCATCAACTGGGATACCTGGACTCCAATGAGGGCAATCTGATGGGGGGCTCAAGAATGTGTTGGCGTGCTTGGGGATAGGCTCCATGGTGTCAGGTTCTGTCTAAGCACAGTGGGAGACCAGATCAATAAGCTCTTCCACTTGTGGAGTCACCCAGGATATAGATGGGCCTGTCCCGACTGCCTCCAGAAACACCGATCCTCAGAAGAAGGGGGTTGGGCAGACCATCCACCCTTGCACTTCAGGATCTCTAGGATATCTCTAAAGGAGATGTCAGGTGGGGATTGGGGGAATCCTTCTCCCTCATCAAAATCAGTGCCCTCAGTCAGACTCTAAAAGGGAGTCTACATGCTTCCTCTTGCACGTCCTCTTCCAATGCACCTCCTCCGTGGGGCAGTCAGGGGAGGAAGAGGAAGGGGCCCCTTGCATAGAGGGGGGATGGAAGACTTCCTGGATGGGCTGACCATGAACAGGACAAGTGGGATCAAGGCTCGGACCAGATGAGGAATGCATAGGTTTGGTGGGGAGAAGCTTTTCTAGGCACTGAGAATGCCCTCCCTGCCACCTGAAAGGCCAGCAGATGTGGAGATCCTCCTTCCTGCCTCCTCACAGCCAAACCAGGAGAGGAAAAGGAAGACACCACCCCAGATGCATTGCTCCCAGACAGCACCTCTCCTGAACTGTCAAGAGCTGAAGCCCCAAGGGAAAGAGACAGATCCGACCACCCCCACAGAGCCAGCACCGACATCTCAGGTCTGGGACCTACTCTGCTCCAAAAGCATTGTACCAGAGCTGGTCTGGGACACTGCTGGAGTCAAGGAAAGCATCATCCTCAGCTACAATGTCTCTCTCATGGTATCTGGATCCTGGGGTTCTGAAGTGGGAGGTCAGATCGGAAGAAGAGTTGCAAAGAAAGGTGACAAGGCTCTCACAGATCCAAGATGGGATGGAGACATTAAAAGCTCCATCTCTATGTGAACCTTAAGCAAACTCCACATCATCCTGTCCATGTCAGAACAGGAAAGTCTAGAGGACCTATTGGAGACCAAAGAACAGACAGACCTA
Organism: Protopterus annectens; assembly: GCF_019279795.1. Lineage (NCBI taxonomy): Eukaryota > Metazoa > Chordata > Ceratodontiformes > Protopteridae > Protopterus > Protopterus annectens. The sequence continues at coordinate 1,060,681,130 of NC_056746.1, read as the reverse complement.
GCTGCAGATGGAAATTTTGTGTGTCTCGGTGCATGGCTCTGACATGACAGATTCAATGCCTCCAAATCAAAACTACCTCCAACAGATCCAAGTGCACCTTAGGATCGGAAGTTAGTGGATCAGAAGTAGGTCAGATCTGTGAAGGTGTTACATCAAGCACAAATAACATCAGATCTGAGGAACTCCTCTGATCTGAAGGAGGTATGCCGTTTCTCAGCTATGACAATTTTTGCTTCTTTTCAGAAACTGGAGTAGAAGCCCCTAGGGAGGCTGGAGGGGCCTGCTTCCTTGAAGTTTCAGGCTTGGAAGATCCTTGGGAACCAGATGAGGGCAACAGACCCTTCACGATTAATTTGTTGAGGCAATCCACTAAAGCACAGAGATTGAAAGTCACACAAATTTCACAGACTTTGCTCTAGATGAGAAGCACCCAAGCAATACATACATTTTTCATGCAAGTCTGAATGCGGGATTTTGTGCCCGCAAGAGGTATAGCGTTTGAAGCCAGTGGGTGTGTTGGCCATTTTACAGACACACCACACACACACACACACACACACACACACACACACACACACACACACACACACACACACACACACACACACACACTGAGAAACGTAGCAAACACACACACACTACCAAATGTAACAAAAAAGCAACCGTAATAAAAAAAATTAAAGAAAAGGAAAGATTTTTTTTTAAATGGAGGAGACAGGTAACAAGCAAGGAACATAGTCTAATGACCGTACGGGAGGGAAAAAAAAGTGAAGAGATAACACACACAGCTCTAATGCCAACAGAAAACTGAGAATGGGAGGGGAAGTGAAAGGAATAGTTATAGAAAAACTCTAGGAAGTAATTGGAAGAAAATGCAAAGAAGAAAAATCACTAAAAATCTAGGGCTAATCTGAAAGTAGCTCAAGACCAACTCAATCATGTCTAGCCAGGAAGGTGGTAAATGAGATCTGAGGAGTTAGAGGAGATGCACAGCACTGTGATAGTAGGAGGAGCTTGAGACTTGTAGCATTAGTCTTTTGGAATGGCTGGTTTGAATCCGATGATGGATCCAATGACCCAGTAATGAGGAAGAATGAAATAGACATCAGATTTGTAATTTTATTAACACATGTGTGATGCCCGTGCACTGGCCCAGTAATCAAGCAGCCTCAATCCTCACCACTAGCACCAGTGAGAGGCATGCACATTAAAGGATAACAAGTACACACACAGCAAAGTACAATTTCTCTTAAGAGCACACAGAGATCAAAATCAGTCCGGGGCTTGTTTCTCCCTTTCTCTCCAAATCCCCACTAAGACTCCCCACTGGCACAGCTATAGGGTACAGGTCTCAGCCTAGTGGTCAAGCTAAAACCTTCAGCACACTCTCTGTCCAACCAGTGCTTTGTGTCCCTGCCAAAGTAGCTGACACACATACACACTTTGAGATATGAGTTATATATAAACAGACACTCCTGGGGAAGGCTGGCACAGCTTTCCCAGCTATGCCCCCTTCTCTGCCCAGGCTATAAGGTAGAAATCACTGCCACCAACCACTAATATCAGCTACTAATAAGGCCCTTACCAAAGGGTGTCCAATTTTACTGTCCAATATTATTATCCAGTTAGTAGGTGTGATGAACAGCAAGGCTTATTGGAGTGGCTTTATACAGTATCACTATATACATGCAATGTACTATAGAGCTTAAATTATCTCTGCACAGAACAGCCACAGTTGAAAAGTTTAAAATATTTAATAATAAATAATAAAGACACAAGACAAATCTCCTCAATTAAACACAGTGCTAGGCAAGAGTTCAGACACAGGAAAATGCTTACAATAATACTGTAGACTAGTCTGACATAAATATAGAAAACAACTAGTCTAAGCTTACTATTTTCTAGCTATTTCTAAGAGAAACAATGTTCTAAATAACTTACATACATACAGATCAGAGGCAGAGTACTGGTGAGTAGATGTATTCAGGTTCAGACAAAAAACAAAATGCTCTAATTTTCTCTCTCTCTCTGAGAAAGTCTTAAATTGATAATACATCACTGCTGACTCATTTTAGATTACACCATTCTTGACACTTCTCTGGTTTAATTTCCCAGGCTAACAGAAACTCAGAGTTTAACATATCTTTTTGTATTGTGCACCTGCAGGAAGCTACAGCAATAAAAGACATTATACATATAAAATCTAGCAATTAACTCTGGTCTCAAAACAATAGAAAGAATTTGCTAGTCCAGACATCATGTCTCCAAGTTTGAGATCAAACAGTCATACAATGCTCGTCTTATCAGCTTTCTTCCAGCAGAGTGCACTGTGGTTACATTTTTGAAGCTCAGTACAATATAAAGTTTAATCATAACATGTAGTTCTCTTTTACATTTGTAAAACCAACCTGTGGATTATATTAATATTTACAAATTGCATAGAATTATTTGCAAGATTCTATCTGGCTGGGCTGGCAGCCTTTCAGTTTTTCACACCAAGTCATAAGCAAATTGTGATATCTGTACATGTGTACATGCATACAACATACAGATACATTTTTTTTACCAAGTGTTAGTAAAACTGTCTTCAAAATGAGGTCATACTCAGCATGTTGACATGTTCTCTACCACAGTTATTCGCCAAAATATGAAAAAATATAATAAATTTCAGTACCTAAGTCATAAACAAACTGTGATATCTGTGCGTGTATAGCATAGTGAGATCAAACAGTCATTTTATAATGTGGTTTTACTCAGCATGTTGACACATTCCCTAGCGGACATTTTCACCAAAATATGCAAATTATCATAATCTTCATAACCTGAGTCATAACCAGTAATATCTGGACATATCTGCACATCTGAGTACAGCATACAATTATATTTCCTTTACTTTGTTGTAACTAGTGAATGAGGTTTTCATAAAATTTATAATAGAGTTTTCCTTACCATAGGGTCCTACTTGGTCGTGGCTGTTTTTCATCCTTTGTCAATAGCTGCATGTTGCCAGTATATCCTGCATTGCTGACATCACATCTTTATGGAGATAGGTCAAGAACAGATCAGTCTCACTTATTGTTCCCCTGCTCTTGAAGCCATATCACTGTCACAAAGTAGAAGCACCTGCACAAAGAAATGCAAATAGATTACTGGTGATGGCTGGACGATGTACTGGATTATCCAGTACATCGTCCAGCCATCACCAGTAATCTATTTGCATTTCTTTGTGCAGGTGCTTCTACTTTGTGACAGTGACATGGCTTCAACAGCAGGGGAACAATAAGTGAGACTGATCTGTTCTATATATATCACTTTCGGCTTTTACCGTTAGGGGTCGCCACAGCGGATCATCTCTTTCCATTTCTTCCTATCATCTGCATCTTGCTCTGTCACACCAACCACCTGTATGTCCTCTCTCACCACTTCCATAAACCTTATCTTAGGCCTTCCTCTTTTCCTCTTACCTGGCAGCTCCATCCTTAGCATCTTTTTCCCAATATACCCATCATCCCTCCTCAGCACGTCCAAACCAATGCAATCTCGTTTCTCTTGCTTTGTCTCCAAACTGTCCAACAAGAGCTGACCCTCTGATATACTGATTCCTAATCCTATCCATCCTGGTCACACCGAGTGCAAATCTTAACATCTTTAACTCTGCCACATCCAGCTCTGACTCCTGCCTTTTTGTCAATGCCACTGTCTCCAACGCATATAACATAGCTGGTCTCACTACTGTCTTGTAGACCTTCCCTTTCACTCTTACTGGTACCTCTCTGTCACAAATCACTCCTGACACTCTTCTCCACCCATTCCACCCTGTCTGTACTCTCTTCTTCACCTCTCTTTCACATTCACCATTACTCTGAACTGTTTATCCCAAGTACTTAAACTCGTCCACCTTTACCAACTCTACTCCCTGCATCCTCACCATTCCTCTACCCTCCCTCTCATTTACACACACATATTCTGTCTTAGCCCTGCTGACCTTCATTCCTCTGCTCTCTAGAGCATATCTCCACCTCTCCAGAGTCTCCTCAACCTGATTCCTACTCTCACTACAGATCACAATGTCATTTGCAAACATTATAGTCCACAGGGCTTCCTGTCTGATCTCATCTGTCAACCTGTCCATCACCACTGCAAATAAGAAAGGACTCAGAACTGATCCTTGATGTAATCCCACTGCCACCTTTAACGGATCTGTCACTCC